>NW_015113090.1:347508-400921 GCF_001443285.1 Poecilia latipinna | reverse complement strand
TGTGTTTGGTGAAGTTTTGGTTAAAACATGTTTGTTTTTCATTCAGTGGGCAGAAAATCCAGAAATTTACTCAAATAGGAGTAGAAATACTTCATAATAAAATTACTCAAGTAAAAGTAAAAATTACATTGCTGTAAAAATACTCCTAAAAAAGTTACTCATAATTGAGTAAATGTAGCTAGTTACTCCCCAGCTCTGTATTTATCTAATAACAAACTGTCATGATATGGTGACAACTTCAATAAATATGTAGAAAAACATTTTTTATAAAAGTTGCACACTGCAGCTTTAAATAACGTCAACAAATGTCTGAGTTTACTGCTAACCACTCTGAGGACGTGGAAAACAAACTTGAATATGTTGATAACTTATCTCCATTCAGGGCAGAGGCAACAGGATAAATCTTAAAATTATTCTGCATCCATTAGTTTCCCCGCTCCGTTCCCGTCGCTGCGTTTCTGTTTCCCTTCCTCCTCAGATCCTCTTCCTCCATTGGAGGAAGAAAAGGAGATGAATAAAAGTCAGCCCCCTGCTGCAGCTGCCAGCCTCACACTTCTAATGAGCCGTGACACACACACACAGACACACACACACACACACACACACACGCACGCTCATGTTGTACTTATCTAAAGTGATTTGTTTGTTCTATGTTTGCTTATTGCAGGTTTCTACACATGAAAAGTTCAACATAAGTTAATTTTAAACAGTTAAAAAGTTTCATTTTTAACAGAATTACCAACTTGGAAGCAGAAAGTCAGATAGTTTTTAAAAACAAATCAGTATACATCAGAAATGGAAGCTACAGGGGGGCTCACAGTGTGGCCCGGGGGCCATTTGCGGACTGATTGTGTGTGGCCCAAATTCAGTCCAATAACAATACAAATTTGGACTCCAGGTCAAGACTTTCTATCTTTAATTAACATTAAACAAGTAAAACATTGGCTTTAACACAACGGATTAACTTTTTACGGAGACTTTTACACTCAAATCTGCTTTTAATTAATTAAGGAAATTTGGCTAAATACACAATAGTGACATAAATCCAGATTTTATTCATTAGAATTGATTAAATTGTATTTTTTCTTTCCAATTGATACCTAGAAAATTAGCAACATCATTTTTAATCAGGCAAATCTGCAGAACATCTTTTAGGTTTTGGATCTAGAATAATTTACAAACCTTTTCCAGCACCAACCTCACTACTTTATTTGTTTAATTGAAATGTTGCATGTTTGGTTTATTGTTGAGTGGGTAAAAATCTTTTATTGTTTCTGGCCTTTGAGTCCTTTTGACTCACATCTGACTAAACGTTTGTACACTCCTGACCTACAGATTAGGCGGAAAGAGTCGGGAATCAGAAGAAATTGATGCTGCGTGTTTGGATTTGTTTGTGCGTCGGGCGAAGTCGGCGTCAAATCGATACAGACGCTTCTTCACTCACAGCTGTTGAGACGAAATGACAAGAGCAAAACATGTTTCACCCCGAGGAATAAAAGAGTTTAATAAAACAAAAAGGATTCAGCCGTGCAGCCAGGCCTAAATTAAAACAAACTCCATCATTTACATTTGCATGATTTACTGTTTTTCTCTTTTCTCTCTATCTTCCAAAAACTGGATTATAAAAGTCTTCATTCTGCTCTCGACTATCCTTTTTTTGAAGGATAATTTAGTTTACAGAGACTTAATAATTTATTTTATTTGTTGTCAAATAACCAAAGCTGAACTTTGTATAAATTATTCAACTTTAAATGAAATTTGCAAGTACACTGTAAAACTTTAAGTTAGCTTAATAAATCTGAGTATGTTGTCATTACTTAAAAACCAAAGCCTAGAGGCACAATGCATTGTGGGATACTTTGCTGGCCAATTACTACTGCCACATGTAAACCAATGTCCTAAAAGAAATCAATTATTATAACATATAAAAACAACTGAAGTTACGTTGTGTGATTTAAGTATTGCAAACCTAAAATAACTTGATAACTTTTGTTTGGCTGTCATAAATTAAATAGCAGCTCAAAATCATGGCTTGGAAACCCTGATGGCTTATGGGTAATATTTGGTGTTTTGAAATACAGTAAAGATAACAAGATAGTTTTTTGTTGTGTGGACGAACTTAAAAACATAAGCTCTTGGCACTTAAACAATTTACCTTCTGAAATATATTTTATATCTTGAACAAATACTTTTGCCCTCAATGCTTCATATATTTGTGTAAAGATAGTAACTTTAATTTTTACTGTTGTTTCAGTTATGTTAAATTTACTTCACCACAGAATCATTTTTTCAGTGTGCACTGAGGGGCATTAAAGGTTATTTCTATTTTGTTAAATTTTAAAAGTGTTTGAATAGAGAAAGGTGAAAAGTTGTCCAGCCGTCTCCTGATGTCTAAGTGGTGGTGAAAACTGGTCTGGATTGATGAAACCAAGCTTGACTTTCTTAACACTTTTTCAGGCTAAAACTGAGCAGGTCGTGTGGAGTAAACAGGTCCAATTTTAAATCTGTTTGGTAAAAGGGAAAGAAGACAAAAAGGACGTTTTAAATCTGTTGAAAGATGCTCATGAAAGCCACTCGGCTGAACTTCAGGGCTCAGTGTTTGATAAAGAAGAAAACACCTTTACCCTCCATGGTCACCCGATACGCTGATGACCTTGTAATATTAACCAGAACAGCATGTAGGCTTACAATGCAGTATTTAATAGGCACAATTATAAATTTGCAAGCAAGTCAGACAGGTTTGAGTCAAGTTTCAATGCTAACTGAGGCAGCTTGATGTGGCGGCTTATTTATGTAATAGTTCATGACTTTTCCATGTCAGAAATAGTTAAATATGTTATTTATCCAACTACACATCCAAAAGAGAGACAAAGAGTTATAAATTAACTTATAACATGAGAAAAATGTCCTGTTATAAATGAAATAATCTGATAAGTTTCTTTTAAATCATTTAAATAAGTTTTTTAATAAGTTAAATCATTTATATACAATTAGAAAGTGAATCTAATGAAATCTGTTCCAGGAGGAACATGTGGATGAAGAGATTTTTGATTTAACACAATTTGTTGATACTTGGAGACATTTTGTGTTGTCGGATACATAATGAATCAAAAAAGATTACATTTATAATAACTTGACATACTTTATCCTCACACCACCAGCTCATAGAGTGAGTGTATGCTTATGTTTTATGAAAGGAGAATTTCTGCTCACCGTGGATTTCCTGCACATTGTGAAAGTAATCGAACTGCAGTGGCTCAGTGAGTTTTCCAGGTGCCTGTGGCTAAATGCAACGAATTTTTCAATGAATTTTAATAGGTGGAAGGAACTAAAATCACTATCACTGCTGGGAAGCGAGGATAATTTCACGCTGTACAACTGCAGGATTTGTGCTTTAAAAATTAAGCACAGGGTTGTCTTTATAAATATGACAAAGTAACAGGGCCAAAATAAAAAATAAATTAAATTACAAGGAGGATAATAAAGTCATTAAATTACAAGAATAAATTAAAAAAATATAAGAATAAAGTTGTAATATTACAAGAATAAAAGACTAATCTCATAATATAAAGAGAATAAAGAAAAAAAGAATAAAATCAAAATATTACAGGAAAAAATTTTAAATAATACAAGAATAAAGTTGGAATAATATGAGAATAAAGTCAAAATTATATGAGAATAAAGTTGAAATATTACAAAAATAAAGTCAAAATAATGCAAAAATAAATTTATAATATTAATAAAAAGAATAACATTAAAAAAGGAGAAAAAAGTCAAAATATTACAAGAATAAGGTCAAAATTATATGACAATAAATTCGGAGTAATGCCAGGACAATGTCGTAATATTACTAGAATAAAGTAAAATTATGGCTTTATGTTTGTATTATTTCGGCATTATTCTTCTATGACTTTATTTTCCTAATGACTTTACTCTCCTAATTAATTTTTAATCTTTTTTTTCTCAGAATGGTCCTAATGCTCCATCATAGTCTGGGCTCATCATTTGAAGTTGGAAGGGCGTTCTACCATCACCAGTGTTTTTTTATTCTTGGCGAAGTGAAAATAACTCAGATTATGTTCTGTACGCCCTGTAAACCGTCTGATTCATTCCACCCAGTTTATCTCCTCAGTAATGATAAGCTGTTCTGTTCTGATTTACATTCACCACCTGCCTGTGTAACATCCATGAAGTCCTTTTTAAACAGCTGCAGCGTTGATTCGCTGTCAACACAGCTACGTTTTCACAAGGGCTGATAATTGGGAGAGTTCAGAAATATTTCTCTTCACACTCGGGTGTTTTTCCCTTCGACCTGCTAACGCCGGGAGCTTTGACACTTTAAAACGCTGCTCCCTCCCTGAACTGTCAATTAGTCCAACAGGATGCTGCACGGCGTTGTGTTAACGTTTGACCTGCTCCGCTGAACTCGTGGCACCTCTGTTAATCCGAAATCCCCGAAGAAAGACATCAGGGGCCTTTGTCTAAATGAGCTTATCTCACGCTGCAGGCTGATGAGAGATCATTAAAGGTGTCGTATTATTTCCAGGTGAATTGGAGAAATGCTCTTCAGTTCTTTTTTCTATTTTTAATAATTTTCCTGAAATAAATGTGGCACACAATGCATACACTGCAAAAACATAAAACCTTACCAAGTATTTTTGGTCTATTTTCTAATGCAAATATAGTATGCTTGAAATAATACAAAACTAATTTAACCAGTAACCTTTCAGCAAGATAAATGAGTTTATTTTAAGTAAATAATTCTTTAATATTGATGAAAAAGTGCTAGTTCCACTGGCAGATTATTTCAGTTATTTCACAATCGTTACCTAGCAACGCCAGCCAAGCCCAGCCCGTTACCTAGCAACCGAATTCTAGTTCTACTGGCAGATTATTTCATTAAAAAAAAAAAAGTTTTTCCCATAAAATGAAATAATGTCTCAGTGGAACTTGTACTTTTTCACCAATAATAAGGAATTATTTACTTAAAATGAGCTGTCTTTCCATGTCTTTCCATGAAGTTATATGTAAGTTAGTTCTGTCGGTGTACTAAGATATTTGTACTCGAAACAAGACCAGGGGTGTCCAAACCATTTGCTAAATTGGCTGAAATCGCCGAGTCTAAATAAGTAGTTATTTTAACTTTTTCAACTAACTAAACACACAATACTTAAATTAAGCAAATAAAGTAGATTTATGGGTTATACAAAACATGTTTATGACAAAGTGATTTGTTGCTGGAAAAGGATCTAAAACTTAAAAAGTGTTCTGCAGGTTTGCCGTATTAAAAATGATGTTGCTAATTTTCTAGGTGTCAATTGACAAAAAATAGAACACAATCAATTGTGATTAATAAAATCAAGATTTAGGTCATTCTTATTTTATGTAGTAAAGTTTATTAAATTTATTATAAGCAGGTTTGGGTGAAGCAAAGTTTGTTTTCATGTAAAAATTCTTGAGGAGATTGCTAAAAGCAAATGTTTTGAGTTATAGACAATACCTTCTTCGTCTTTCTTAATTTTGTCCTAATTAAAGATAGAAAGTGTTCATCTATACGAAAGACTTGAACTAGGGGCTAAATTTGTATCTTTCTTGAACTGAAATCAGGGGCCACAGACAATCAGTCCAGGGGCCCCAAATGGCCCACGGGCCGCACTTTGGACCCCTCTGAACTAGACCTTAAATACTTGGTAAGATTTTGTGTTTTTGCAGTGTATGCATGTATTTTTTTAATGTATTTGCCTCAAAGATTCGCCTCTGGCTCATTATATCTATAGTGTTACATTTATCATTTATCATTCTTTGATATATGAAAGGCTTTGATTCACCCTAGTTTATTTTCATCTTTAAACCTGTGAATAATTGCCCACGCTGTAGATTTTGTTCTCAGGCAATTTATTGTGACCTGAATGTTCAAGCTGTTTCTGCCTGAGAGCCGTTTTCTCACCAAACAAAAGTGAAGCACTCATTAAATTCCTTTAGAAGTAATTCATCAAAGATGGTTTTAGGCACGTAAGAGACTTTTTTATGCAACTGCAGCCATTCATGATTGGTGGAGGTATTTGTTTCAGATAGTTTCCAGTATAAATCAAGTGCTTGCTTTCTTAACTTTGGAGCATTTTGTACTTTCTGTGTGTTTTTAAATGTGGCCTGTCATGCTTCCTTGACCAGGTTCGGACTATAGGTTACACAAAAACATATTTATTAGAAAATCATTCGTAGATAATGAGAATTTAGTCTGCTCAATTCTGCCTACGAGATGTTTTTGGGACTCTTGTCACTTTAAATCCAAATTCAAACACCCTGAAACTCAGCTTTGGTTGCTAGGTAACGGGTTAGGCTTAGCTGGGGTTGCTAGGTAACGGCGCAATCAAGAGGGGCTCATTTTCCAGACCCCAAAAGACATTAACTTTTTATGTTAATGTTTTAAAACACACAAAAAATGCCTGTGTTTTTTTAAGAAACAGTAGAAACCCAAATAAAAGTACAAAAAGATACAAAATATGAATTTAGCATCTTAGTGATATAATTTCAAAATGATTTGTATCTGTCATGAAGTGGGGTTGTTGATGGTGAGGAGAGACGCTGAGACCCAGGTTATGGTGATGATGGAGATTTAATGATAACAAAGCACACAAACAGTCCAAGGCAGGCAGCACGGCAGGAACAAGCACGCAGCTAAATACCGGTAGCAACTGACAAAACGGACTAGACGGAACAAATACAAACCAGGACTTAACAGTTCTACTGGCGAGTGACGGAAACAAACCAGGACTTTACAGTTCTACTGGCGAGTGACGAACGACGACAACGACAAGGACCCGACGAGGAACACAGACAACAGGAGGGTTTAAATACACACGGGGTAATCAGGGGAATGAGACACACCAGGGAGCAATCAACGGGGAGGACAGGACAGAGACTCACAGGAACACAGGACTGAATAAACACAGAAAAACTCAAAATAAACAGAAAACCACGGATCATGACAGTATCAGATGGACTCATGCACTTTGTTATATGAATGATTTTGCATATGTATTAGCTTTATATTGAAAGGTGAGAATAAAACATGACAATAAACCTAATTGTTTACGGTCAAGTAGACTGTAAAATAAGATGTTCATATTTTGATGTATTTGCAGAAGTGCACAAACTAAGAAACAAGCAAGGCAGCTGAGCAGCGCTCACTGTAAGAAGCAGAACTTCAATTCGCCTGTGTCCTACTTTCAAGGCTCGTCTTTTAGTCTTCCTGCTGCGAGACTCTGGCTTTTAAAGAAAAACAGAGAAAGAAACAGAAACAGAGTGACTTGACATCTGTAGCTTGGCTTTTAGAGTAACACAGTATGTTTTATAGTTAAAGCCAAGGACATATAAAATCAAAAGACTGTACATGCTGTGCAGACTGAGGTTATACTTTTTCTTTTGGCTTGGAAGCTGCATGCTCAACATTTGATTTGAACTGATTTTCGCCTGGAGATTTTTCCCCTGCATTGATTTCCTCGCTGCTCCCAAGAACTGGCGCCTCACTTTGAGATGATAACTGGAACAGTGGAGTGAAAATAAACATGTTTAGGTTCTGAGTTTTCGGTTCATTGGGTTGCTCCGGACGTGGTGTGGCGTGTTCGTGAACTCTGTATTGACTGCTAAAGGTTGGATGTGGAAAATGCGTAACCATAACAACTGTGAATCTTTGCACACCACGGTGTGAGGCAGAATATCACTCAATATACTGTTGGGCAACTGCTGCACCACTGTGGAGCAGGTAAATAGTTGCTCAACCTTGAGATCCTGTAAGACTAAAAACTATTTGACTGGAGGAAACCTTCGCACCCATCGTGTTGATTTATCTAAAGGAATAATATTCTATATACAAACAATGTAATAGAAATGAGTCAGTCTTTCCCTAGTTGTTCTTTGTTGGTGTTTTAAGCCATTGTTTAAATACATTTTCTAAAAGTCAGTCTGAACTGTAAATAGTTCCTTTCTATTAAGCAATAATTATTTTGCCAAAAATGAAAAGAGGATTTTTGTATATTTCTCACGATTCAGGCTTATTTAGAATTCAAATAAATAACAAACAATAATTAGAAACTAAAAGATGTAGATCCGAACTCATCCAGAACAAAGAGCTCAAACAGAAGATAATTCTCTCAGGTTATTTCAATTCAACGTTTACACTCGGACCTGAAAATAGATGCAGAGAGATGCACAATTATATAACCGTGCATCTATGAAAAGCAGAAGTGGAGCCTCCTGCACAACCAACACTTGTCTTTTTCCAGCAGCCATTGTACAAAACCAGCTGACCAAACATGCTGGTTTGCTAGGTAATGGGTGAACTCTGCTGGGGTTGCTAGGTGACGGGCAGCGCCTGGTGATCTGTGACGTTACTTTCCGGAGGTTTTTGAAACGGCTCAAAAATTGTGAACTTATTGCCAAAAAAAATATCTGAGTGTTTTTATTAAGTGCTTGGATTGTTTTTTTAGAATTAATATAAACTCATGGAAATATAAAAACGGGCAAAATGTGAATTTTGCATAACAGGTTCATTTTAAGTTCACAGAATTTATTTGAACTGGACAAATATGGTGTACAACCCTGCAGAAAATTGCTGCTAAATCACCATTATGCCTATTTTCAAAAAGGTTTTAATTGTTTCTCCTAACAATCAAGATGCCTTTATCAGCGTCATGACTTCCCCATGACTTCTTCACTGCATTTAGTGCTTTAAATCTAGTGTCAGTAAAGATATTTTACTTCTGTTATTCACTAAAAGGTGTTTGAATCACCCCAAAGTGCATGTTTCACTGGGTCTGTGCAGTCCTGGTGCCAACTGCTCAGGAGATTAAATATGTCACATCTACTGCGTCCTCATTCACCATTAGCCAGGAGTTTGGCTAATGGCGACAAATATATCTCACCGCTTCACCTTGTGCACACTGCGGCCCCCGAGGGGAACTGACGTCTGTCATATCACAGTTTTCTAGCTGCCACAAAGCCGGAGTGGAAGTGGATGGCGAAGCTCAGGTGGATAGACGGGGCGTTTGTTGCAGCTGGAGCGAAGGGGCTTTGAGAAGGAGTTCAGAAAATTGATCGGCCATGTTTCTGTCAGTGCCTCCCTTCAGGCCCATCCGCTAACCTCACTAATCTCTGACCGTTCACCTGGAGATGTGAGATGTGACAGCACTTTCAAAGCGCTTGTTCTCATTACATGCTGCTCTGCCTCGGGTGCAGCAGGGGGAAAAGTGTATTAGCTTCAGCTGCAAAATCGCACATTGTGTTTTGTGTGGCGAAATCTTTTTAAAAAACATCCTGATGGATGAAAGTTGCAACAAAGCATCCATAATCCATCAGATTAAAAGGTGAGATGCAGGCACACTTAATTCCAACTAACTCATAAAACAAGATTTGTTCTTGGGTTAGATTTTATGGACAAAAATTTCTTACCATCTAATTACTGTTTGCCTTATCTGACAATTTAGCTCACATCCACATTAACATTCATTAAGAAAAAAGCCTCCTTGGATTAAGATTGAACAGATGTGCTTAAGCAGGTCACGTGATGGGAACATATCCTTATGAGGATTAAGAGGGTTAAACATTGAATTAATCAAGAACTACTTGTGCTTTCTTTCTTTTTTGTCCTGTTCTCTTGTTTTGGATTCACTAATGACAGATTAAAAGAGAGATTCTGCCCTGAATTTATTCATGCAAACCAGACAGATTCTCCTTTATCGGCCTTTTTTCTGTTTGGACCAAGAGAGCATCAACTTATCAACTTTTTAGGGATAAGTAACAAAAACTAGGGAGGTGCTTTGTTGTTAGCTTTTTAACGGCACAGATTTACCTCTGCAGACATTAATTAGCAGCTATTAATGAGAAAAAAAGAAAGACTTCAGGGAAAGTACATTCTGTTGTGATCTGTGGGTGTTCTGATCATTTTCTGGTCATTTTTGATTGTCTTTGAGACACACTAATGTGTAATCACTTTAATTTTATTGTCCATCCATCCATTATCTGTACACCCCTGTCCCTAATGGGGTCAGGAGGGTTGCTGCTGCCTCTCCAGGTAACGCTCCCGAGAGGCGGGGTTCACCCTTGACAGGTCGCCAGTCTGTCGCATAATTTTATTGTATTGATTTAAAACAAAAAAGAGTATGTCACTTTGGGGGTTGCTTTATTTAAGTTGTAGTTACACCCCCATGCCATGGGGTGGCGCAGTGCTCTGTGAGGCAGTATAGCGAGATCACAGGCCTTCCCTCTCCAATATGGCAAATATGTGGAACTTCTCCGGTCGTCTGTCTCATCATTTCCCTCTGGTTTACAGGTTAGTAATGAATTAAAAAAACGCATGACAGGGATTCTAAATTATAAGAAACACAGCTAAATGTGGATGAGTAAATTGTTCGGTAAACTCGATATTTTATCACGTTTTTAACTATGAAAAGACTGAAAAAGCTAAAAGACCGCCGCTGGCGCCATTTTGGTTTCGGTTTGTACTTATTTCAAGCTACTTTTTAGTTAAACAAACTCCGTTTTGTATCCTGATATTGTGTAACAGTGCTTATATAATAAGTGAGAAAGAAATGTTTACTGATTTTAAATATCTATGTTCAAAATGTTAAACGCCGAAGTTGTGCGAACATGAAAGCTAAAGATAACATTGACGGTCATTACTGCAATGGAGATGTCCGGGACAGATGGTAAAATTAAACAAGAAGAATGTTGACTTTCAGAAATGTTCTGACTTTCAAAAGTCAGGAAATATCAACTTGTGAAACTCAGAAATGTTCGTCTTTTTAGAAATTTCTTAGATTACTCTCAATATATCTTTTTTTTTCTAGCAAATTTTAAACTTTTCACGCTCACAGATTTCCAAGTATTTTTCTAGAATTTTTCTGAGATTAATCTCAATATTTTTAAGTTTTTTGGACTGAAATTTATTCTATTACTTTTTCTATTTATAGTAGTCCTAATATACTGTTGCAGTATACAGCACACCAGCTACAGTAGCTGTAAAAATTGATTTCCAACTTTTTTTAAATTATCATTTGGAAACTGCATTTTATATTTACTCAGGTTTTATCTCCTGAACTCCTGTGATCTTAATTTCACTGATGATAAAAGTGAAATAAGAAAAAGCTTCAGAAGAAGATCCAGGCCTTTAATTTTTCGGTCTCCTCCTTGCAGCGCAGCGCTGCTCTGTGTCATCTGCTGTGACCGGTAATTTATGACAGCAGAGTGAGCTGGGAGCAAACACAAACTGCAAACGTTTAACCTCTGGCTTGCCGTTGCCATGGAAACGCAGGTTGAATGACGACCTTGAAATGTTGAGGATCCAACATGATCTTACTGCGGTTTAATCAAAACCTTTGATTAAACTTAACCACATTATTTTTAGTGCCCTTCCCTCCCATTATGTGGTTAATTAACTATTAGTTAATGGCTTTTAAAAAAGAATTTGTTTTAATTTGCTGCATATTTTGCTCCAGATGTGTTGGAAACCCCAGTGTTATCTCATGATTTTTTTTATCTTTAAAATGTCTGGATAATTCTTACGTAAGAACATTTTTAAATAGAGTTTAGCATTTCTGCTTTCAGTCATTTTTCATTACAATAATTAGCCGCAATGTTTATCCAACCACAGTTTCCCTTAACATTTCTGCTAAAGCACTTAGTACTCATAAAAAAATAGTTTATACAGTGTAATGAAGTAGACAATATGTAACCATATGGTTTGAGGCTTTTTAGCGACACTAGGCAACTATGAAATAGAATTGCGTAATACTGGCATTTATAAGCAATATGATTTAGGTATGAAGAAATTCTAAATTCTTTGAACCAAATGATTGCTTAAAATTACAAAATATATGAATAAATATTTACATAAGCAGTACATCCCTAAAACAATATATTTTTAACAGTGAAACAGGGAATAAAAGCTTTTAGGACATTACAGTAAAAGGATCTTTCAGTATTTAGCTTTATTTGAAACATTGCAGAATGAACATCAATGATTGCTCAAAAATATATGCTGAAATTCAATTTGTAAAACTTAATTAGTATTGCCAAAAAGAGGCTAGGAGAAGTAATGGACTTTTGTAGTATTTTAATCACAGTTTTGTTCAAAATCATTTAAATGCAATTGTTTAAAAATGTTTTTGCTGTAAATTAAGTTATTCAAAGTTTCTAATAATGCATTTGAAAACTGCAGCTAGTGTAAATTTAGGTTTGATGCTAATTAGATCCAGTAGGCACTTATGGAATGACCTGAGTTTTCAATCCCAATATTTTGATTATTTTATTAATGTTGCTATGACTTAAATAGGACTTTGAAATTGAGTCAAAATATGTTTTTGAACAACCAACATTGCACTCTGAAGTTTCCAAAAAGCAATAGTAATATTATGACTTATGAATTACATGAAAATAGTTTAAAAATTAACTGGTTTGAATTACGGGGGAGGGGGTTAATAATAGTGATAATCTGGATTAGATAAATCAGGTCTTGAGTAATTGAGCTTGTTGTGAATTGGAAATTTAAAAACAATCACCAGGTAAAATTTAATTTAGGGCTTAACGAGGCCTGTGTTGATTAAAACTTAGATTATTGGCTGCTTACACTTGGTTTTACATTTTTTCTTTATATCTTTGCTGCTTTAAATTGGATTTACTTTGCACATAAACACAAAAGTAAACTATTATAGAGTACATATTGTTATTTTTTTAATAGATGCAGAGTTATGAATCCCACAGAAACTACACTGTGTTGCAGCATGTCAACATGACCACTAGATGGCACTGGAAGCTAAATATTTAGCCTCACCATCCAGACAAAACTTTTTTTTAAAAGACTATCTCTCACTGTATTTTCCTCAGTTTTTAACACAGTTTGAAAATAAAGTCACTTAACTGTGTAAGCCAAATCAAGCAGAAACCCCAACATTGTTCAATCTGCTTTGAAAACTTTCCTTAGACCCAATAAAACATATGCTTTTATTTATTTCACTTTCTGGTACAAATATTTAACTCAGTCCAGTTTATTTATATAATGTAATTTCACAGCAGATGTCGTTTTGAAACACTTTACCACAAAAAATAACTTTAGTTCAATCACACAAACATTCCAATTGATCTTAGTTATCAAACATTGAATATTTAGTTCAGTTTATTATTTAAATTTAAAAAGTCTCTGGATGGATGGTAAGTTAATAATAAAACATTTCTTTTCCTGCAGCCACAGTTCATACATTGGTAAAACCAGCTGACCAAATGGACTGGAACTCTCCTGGGGTTGCTAGGAAACGGGCAGGACTCCACTTGGTTGCTAGGTTGCTGCACAGTAGTTGTGGAATGTAACTTAACAATTGTGAGATTTTTTTAAACTACTCATTTTCTAGACACCAAACAATTATTTATTACCTAAAAACACTGGGTGTTTTGTGCTTTGACTGTTTTCAGAAGCAGAAGAGACACAAATAGAAGTACAAAAAAAACATGCAAAATCCCCCTTTAGCATTTAGTTAGTCCTTAATGTTTATAAATTGATTTATGAATAAATGTAACTTAACTTTTCATCCAGTGGTACAGCTTAATTAATTAATTAAAGTTAAGTAATTATGTTCCAAATTATTGCATGATATTGAACTTTATATGCTAACATAGTGGTGCCACTTCAGGTCAGCTGAAAACTTCCCACACTGCAACAAAGAGCTCTCAATGTCAGACTGCAAATGAGATTTTCATAATTATTTTTTTTGTTTTGAGCTTGCCAAGAAGATTTCAGTCATATGGCGCCTGTGTTGTGACTGCTCCACTTTCTGAGCTGTTAAACTCTTCTAATAAGGTTTATGTAATTTAGAAAAGCTGACTTGGATTGGATCAGTTTGGAGCTTTAATGGATCAGTTAGCATGCAAGGATTTAGCTCCTTCATAATATTCTGCACCGATGTCAACTAAGAATAAAAAGTCTCATTGGAAAGAGCAACATCTAAGTTTACTGTTAATTCATTAAAATTCTAATGGGATGAAGGAAATGCATATGATGTTTGCTTAAACTCTTTTTGGACGGATAAAGATGATTAAAAGCATGGAAAATTATAGTTTATCTTTGTAAGTACACTTAAAAACAAATTTTATTTTCGTGTGCCCTTGGATCAGTGCTGGCTTTAGGTTTTATGGGTCATTGACAAACAAAAATGTCACTAAACATTGATTCAAATTTCTTTAGATTTATTTAGTTTTCAAAAAGGGGACAATTCACATTAATCAACATGAATAGACCATATAAATATGCCTGATTTAACAAAAATTAACAATAAATACACATAACATACATGAGGTATGATTTGTTTATGACAGATTTCAATTTATAGCTAAAGGTAATGTAATTTACAGAAAATTTATTATTAAAATGAAAACAAGTCAAACAGTTAAGAGAAACCCCCCGTAAAAATCGTTATTCACAGTAAATTCACTTAAATTAGTGATATAAGGAATCCTTAAACAGAATTTTGATAAAGGATTTACATCAAAAATGTGGTTTTCTGGGGCATTTTAGGATCGCAATGGACTCTGTTCAGCATATAATTATTAAACAATGGATTTTTATTGCATATTTAATTCCAGTGAAGTCAGATTTAGAGCCATGGGAAAGGACGCACACCTCCAAATTGCACCCATTTGATAGGTCAGTACGGTAAAGCACCATGCTGCAAAGCTCAAATCATCTCAGACATGACAATGAGCTTCTTGTTCTCCAGATTAACCAGATCTCAATCCAAAGGAGCATAGATTATCATCATGGATGTTCTGAAAACTGATACATTGCTAAAATTGTTCAGAAAAATGCTTGATGCCAGTCACAGCTGGATCACTTTCTTTGCTTTTTGGCGTCTCCTACACAGAGACTCTTTGTTTAGGGAAGAAAAGATTTTAATAAAATAAAGTGTACAAAATGTTTATCTGGAACATTTTTATACCACAAACTAAACAAAAGAGACCTACAAGCTCCAACAGTGATTGAATTTGTTTCCACTGTATCAAACCAAGCTGCTCAGAGGAACATTTTTGGGAAAGATTTTATTTCTTTCAATAGTTTTGGTGTATCCTCTTATTCTCTGACAGCTGAATGAAGAAAGTCTCTGAACATGATTCATGTCCAAAATATGTGTTCTGATATAAAATGACTTTAATTCAACCAGCAACAGATAACTATGTATAAAACAACTAAACTGTGTTATTTTTAAAAGCATGGAAGTATGAAGATGTTACACAGCAGACAAATGATGATCTATTGTCTTTATGTCAGGGCGCCACCCGGTGGTTATTGTACAAAAATACTAAAAAATGAAGAGTACAACCATGAGCAGCTATTTGGTAATGGATGATTGTGAGTTAAACTCCTGCAAAGGAGACTATGAAATAAAATAAATGGTTCTGAATGAGTAGAAAGCAATAGTTGCTCTAAAAAAATGAACAAAATTATTTTTTTTCCACAAAATCATCTAGATAATGACATTTTAGCTCTGCCTATGAACTTTTTTAGGCTGGCTTGTCTCTTTAAATCCAAATAAGTTGCTGCTGGCCACGCCCCCAAACTCAGTGTGTCAAAACGGTTGCCAAGAGATATGCAGTTATATTACCGTACATCTTTGAAAAGCATTAGGGGAGCATTAGGGCATTAAGGGAGCTCAACCAACAAGAATGCAGGAAGTGGTTTCTGGATGGTAAGTCTAACTTGGCTGGGGTTGCTAGGTAACAGAGGTGTGCTTTGCTGGGGTTGCTAGGTAACAAGGCTGGGGTTGCTAGGTAACAGGGCTGTGACTTAACAATCGGGAGGTTTTTGAGATAAGAAGACAATTATTTTCCTGTTTGCAGAAGGAGTTGAATGAGAACAAATGTGAAAGTATTTAAGTTGATTGCATAATTTAACAATAAAAGTAAAATAAAAGGCAGTTTAGAGGAAAAAACTTTATGTCAGACCAGCTCTGTTACATTCATTCATTTTGTTCAGTTCTTTTTTCTTTTTTTTTTACATGTTCATAATAGTTTTGGTTAGAGGAATCGCATGTTTGGACAAGTATTCCCTCTGCTTCTGGATGCTGTGTGGCTTGGAGGATTTTTGATCTTACTTCTTTATTTACTTTCAGAGAGCTGTTATGATGCGTAACCACGGCAACGTGGTATCGTTTTACAACCGGGAGCAACTGATTAGCATCTAAAAAACTCAAATATCATCTGAACTATGATCCCAAACCTCAGGGCAATTGAAAAGGAGCCTTTATGGATGCAATGCCACCTGATTTTTTTCCTGTCTATAATAATCGTCTCTCTGCCCGACTGAAATTGGAGCAACAAAAGCAAATGAAGTGGATTAGCAGTGCTTGTTGTCATCCAGATGATGCTATCTAGGAATCTCATCTCTGCTACTCGGATATTGAACTGTTAGCAGGTTTTAACAGTTATGCGACTGGCATACAGCAAGTTTTCAGTCAGAGGTCTTTTTATATTTGTTGCATGACTGACTGCTACAGGAGATCCTTCCTACGCACAGCAGTACCATCTACAGCAACTCTTTGAAGATACTTGGATTATATGAGTTAATTTTGAGGTTTTATCCATTTCTGTAGTAGTTTCGTCTTGTTTTCCTTTATTTTTGTCTTGCATATTGAAAAGTAAAAAAACAAAACAGAAAATAAATAAACTTAAACTCTGTTGCAACAAAATGTGAAGTTCAATGGTTATGAATATTAAAATATAAAATATTTCACTGCTGGTTTTTTACAAGCAGTATTGTTTTTTCTTTATTTTAACTGGTGTATGGAAAAGTAAAAAAATGGCAGAAAAATAGACAAACTTAAGTTGTAAAGTGATAAAATGTGAAGTTCTGGTGTGAATGTTAAAATGTACAATATTTGGTTTCTGGTTTTTCACAGGCAGTATTTTTTTCTTTATTTTTATATTGTGTATGGAAAAGTTAAAACAAGCTGTAACGTGTCAAAATGTGAAGTTTTGGTGTGAATATTAAGATATTTGGCTGCTGGCTGCTTACAGGCCTCTGCAGTTCATCTTCTGGGTGATTGTGGGGGAAATGTCAGGTGTTTGGTCACCATTTCTGAGGGGGGGCACTAATGATCGACTGGCACGCAAGCCGCTCATTAGCTGCCCAGCGATTTAACAGGTTGCATGCAAGGCCCTGGGATCAGCCCAAGCCCACTAAATACTCGAGTCATTTTCATTCTTCCTCTCCCTGCCCTCAGGGAAGTGCGCATGCAGATAATCTCATTAGGGAAAACATAATATTTGTAAAAGAGCTTTGGAGCAAAGCCCCACATCTGACTTGCCCTCAGTTTTTTAAGACGTCTTGCTGATGTGATGTTGGTGTCATAATCTGGTCCCAGCAGAGAAATGCGGACATTTACAGAATTAAACAGGTCCGACACGCACGTATGCGAGGAATGTTTGTGTTCAGATCGGCTTAAATGCCAACAATGAAGAAACAATCCGATTAATAGGGTTAAATCTGCAGCAGACAAGCCTGGATGTTGTTAAATTAGGCTCTTGGAGTTCATAATGAGAGCAGCAGAGGGCGCTGTTCACCATTATCTCACTCAGATCATGTAGCAGCTGCAACACTTCAGTTCTGCAGAAAATGGAAACAAATTAATCTGAAAACTCATAACAAGCAACCGAATAAACACTCATTTATTTCTAAATCATGTTCACTTTCTTGACCCTCTTTTTCATTTTAATTTTTATTTGATGACAATAGTTTCTCTCTTAGTCATTGTGTGTTTGGATTGTCTGCAAACACAAATCACTGCAGTTATATGAACATCATTTATGTTATTTTAAATTGTTTTATCTTAAAAAATGATTGCATACATACATATTTATTTACTTATTTATTATCCTGAAGCAAACTTCTTTTTATTTCAGGCAACATGAAGATCACAAATGTCCTCAAAGGACCGGTTGTGCCAGATTGTAAAGGTAAATCTATCATCTAACAAACTGTTTAAATATAACTTTCTCTGCATTTGATTTGGCCTTAATATTAAATAATATATAGTATCTGTTCACATTTATGTAAATTGGCCCCATACAAATACAAACTGATTTAATTGACAGATAAAATAATAGAAACTATATCTCTCTGATCCTCCAGAAATGGCAATGGCGGACCAGATGTGGCCTGCGGACCTCCAGTTTGACAGGCTTCCAAAGTTTATATTATTTAATGACTGTATGTTGTGGTTTTGTGAAAACACAGTCAAATTTCTTGCTTGTGAGCAGAAACTTGGGCCAATATGTGTCTGACACTCCAAGGAAACCCTAAAACAATTAAACATATTAATAAGATATAGATGAATTTTGCAGTGTTGTTTTAAAAACATGTTGTTTTTTTTTCTTTTTTGTGGAGACTAATATTTTTATCCCGTCTTTAGGAAAGCAACTCTGTGACCTGCAACTCGTGGGAAAAGGAAGTTATATAAGATCTGATGAAGTTTTGGATCACTGGAGTAGAAGCAATGACAAAAAAGTAAGGAATTATAATATTATTTTTACATGCAGTCCTCTGCAAAAGTATTTAAAATATTGAAGTTTTCCAATGTTTTTTTTACGCTATAACCGTATTCTAACAGAGGGTAACACATGACTGTAAGATTCAGGAATAATGATATCTGAAAGTCTGAAAACTGCCATGTGACTGCACTTTAGCCCTTTGATATTCCTACATAAATCCAGAGGAAATCTAAAAAGTAAACAGTCTGTAGCCTAATCAATCTCATTGTAAATCCAGCTGTTCTGTGAAAGCCTTAAAGGTTTGTTAGAGGACATTAGAGACAACAAACAGCATCAGAAAGTCCAAAAACAGCAGCTTCTGAGACATTTAAGGGGACTTAATATTCAAAATTCCCTTTTTTGCACATTTTTCTACTCACACACTGCAAAAACACTTATCAAGTATTTTTAGTCTCGTTTGTAGTGCAAATATCTTAGTTTAAGACAAAAGTAACTTTTCAGCTCGAAATGGGAGCTTGTTTTAAGTCAATAATTCCTTAATTTTGTTGAAAAAGTGCTAGATATAGGTGAAATTATCCACCAGTGGAACAAGACATGTTTCTCATAAGTGAAAATGTCTTGTTCCGCTGGCAGATTATTTCACTTATATTAAGGAAGTATTGACTTTAAAAAGGCTCTTACATCGTAACGAAAAGTTCCTTGAAATAAGACAAAACTAACTACAAGTGTACTAAGATATTTGCATTAGAAACTAGTTGATGAGCACTTTAAAAAAAATTCACAAAGCCGTTTTCAGGCGATGGCCTTGTGTTTTGGTGTCTGGGAAATGAGTCGTTTAAAAACATTTCCTGATTATTAAGTCACTGCGTCGTTACCTAGCAACCCCAGCCAAGCCAGCTCATTACCTAGCAACCAAAGACAAGTCCAGCTCGTTACCTAGCAACCAAAGTTGAGTTCAGCACAGTTGAGTTCTAAAACAATTTTTCAATATTTGAACGTCTTACATTTCTGTTCAATCAACCGTTATCTGAGAAATGGAAGAGTGAGGAGGCATGGATGCAAATCTACCAAGATACAGATGTTCCCCAGAACTGAGAGGCAAGTCGACTCTTGTAGGGTGCAAAAGCTAACACAGCTTTTTAGTTGTGATGTGGCAAAATGTGAAAACTTTGCGACGTATCTGTAGTTTTAAAAAGATTTCAGACTTCTTTGAAAGAAACTTATATGATTTAATGTTTTTAAAGTCTACTTTTACAAGCTGGTATTTTAAAAGAACCAAATCCTGATTATAGAGTTAACTGCTGGAATATCTGTATCCTGACTTCTACTGCGTTAGACACAGACGTAAAACTGCTTGGAAGTGTTGAATATTGATCTGGACACATTCTGGGACTCTCTCCAGGACATTTTTACATGCTGTTAGGGGTTGAGAAGAGACCCAGTCCTTAAAGATGATTGACACTCCAGTAAAAGTAGCTGAAATGTAAACATTAAACCGTGTTCGTCCCCACAGTGTCGAGTGTAAATCTGATGGATTTCACAGACACATCTGGGTGTTTATTCTGGTGGAAACACAATGCAGCTCCTCAGAGGTCACAACATTATGAGAATGAAAACTCCTTTATGTCTTTTTCTTTTTTCTTCCTCTGTGTTGTTTCACTTTCCTGGCCTGGCCATAATTCAGCTGCGCTAGCCTGATGTGTAAAAGCTCACCCCAAACAAAGCATCAACTAAACGGCCGCCAGCTGCTGCTTCTTTTTTTGGCCTGAAGGAAGGGAACCATGTTGGAAAATCCCTGCAGATCTGTTCGCATGACTGAACGGTGACAACTTATCAGAAAGGCTCCAGAGCACCCAGTGAGCCCCCTGGGGCTGCAGAGACATGCAGCAGGAAACATTCTGTGGTCTTACCTTAAAAGGCATATTCCTGCAGGCCAAACACCCACAACTACTGTTCTGCAACCAGAACCTCAGTTTACTGTAAGAAATCCGCTTCATAACAAAACTCCCCCCGCCCCTTTGGGATTTAATAAAGTATTACTGTCTTATTATCTTATAAGTGTAACAGGGATTTTAGTTTGTCAAAATTGGTTTGTTTATACGTCAAATTAATTTCGTTTAGCCAAAAAGTTATCTCCTGACGGTCATTGGTCTATAAGTTATGTGGCTCTTGGCAGTTCATGGTTACCGTAGCAACCAGTAACTGACAGCTTCTCCCCCTTTTTCTGTTGGCATCTGTAACTGCAGCTGCACCACTTCTCCAGCTAGCGCTAGACTCACGTTTGTTTTGGTTGTATTTACCCAGAATGCCCTGCGCTGTAGTCCACTTCCTGCTTTTAGGACAGTCTCCGCTCTGCTTACCGTTTACAAATGTTAACCGCACCAGAGTTCACATCAACCGGACCGAGACAAGGATTGTAGACGGAATTTGTTTTATTGGGCCGTGTCAGAGTTCCCTTGCACATTCACCCAAACCAACCGGATTTTCCTGGCAAATAGTTGTACCAAAAGCGGACTAAACGGGATTGGTCTGCCTAAAACTTCAGTCTCTACCTTCAACTGAGACCGCTCCAAAACCAGGAAGTGGACCACAGCGCAGGGCATTCTGGGTAAACTCAACCAAAACAAACGCCAGAGTCTAGCACTAGCTGGAGAAATGGCGCAGCTACAGTTACAGACCAACAACAACAACAACAACAACAAAAAAAGTTACAGACCAACAGAAAAAGGGGGAGGAGCTGTCAGTTACTGGTTGCTATGGTAACCACCAACTGCAGCTGCAGTTACAGACTTTTTCTTACAGTGTATTAAGGTTCAGGTCACAGAACCGTTGTTGTGTGTATATGACCTGCAGGAAAATGTCTTTTATGGTAAGACCACACTATGTTTACCAACGACAAACAAGAAATCCTACAACTGCTAAAATCTGATGACGCGACTCCTTTTTCACTTACATCTTGCAAAATGTAAAGAATGGAGGAAGCTGAGATACGTGTCTTCTTCGGAGGTTTTTGTATTGTTTCCTTCAGTTGTTCTTGGTGTAGGCCACCACAGGCGAGGAAAGCAAAACCCAGCATCTGAAAATGTAACAAACGTTGGCATTTTGATCACCAATCGAACTGCGTCTACTGAACTATCAGGTGTAAAAACACCCTTAGACTCAGTCCTCCAGAACTCAATCCGTTCATGCTTCGTCAAGTCCATTACTCTAAAACAGGGGTGCCCAAGTCCAGTCCTCGAGAGCTACCATCCTGCAAGTTTTAGAAATATCCTTACTCCAACAGACCGGGATCAGCTCTAGAGAGGCCTGATAACGAGCCATTCATTTGAATCAGGTGTGTTGAATTCATCTGAAAGTTGCAGGATGGTAGCTCTCTAGGACTGGACTTGGGCACCCCTGCTCTAAAACATCTGATGCTAACATCTTGGTTCATGTCTCAACAAGTCAGGGTTATTTTGGCTTTTTGGTGGTTATAATATTTTGCCTCGTCAGTGTCTAACTCTCATAGCAACCAATAAAACTCCCAGGAGCGTCCCAGTAAACTCGGTTTGCTGAACATGTCAGGGCGTCAGAGAGGTTGACCCTTCAGGGATGAAGATGGTAGATGATGTCACCAGAATCTATAAGCAGACGTCCCCGTCCCTCCCACACCATATCATATACAGGGCATCAAAGGAATTCCCAGGAAGCTGTCAGGAGGAAATAGACCAAAGACCAAAAGTATAAATATCTCCTATGGATGAATACAAGTGGCAGCCCAAAGGACAGTTGCTGGCCTGGCCTGAGCCGGTCAAGGAGCCAAGAAAGACGTTTCTTATTTTGGCCGTTTCATGTGATGGCAGCTTTTGATTTCCGTCCTTTTCAAGCTGCCTTAGAAGGAGAGGTCAGACGCAGAAGGCATCCACTGCAAAACAAGTTGTTTTTAGCTGAGAGGGATGAAAAGCGATTAAACAAATTCATTAATCAGCTGGTTATTTAATTCAATTTATTTCACTTACAACATATTTTTCCCTTGTTATAAGTGAAAAGCTGCCAGTGAAACTTGGTTCTTTTTTATAAATGTTAAGGAATTATTAACTTAAAACAAGCTCCTACTTCAAGTATTTTTGGTCTAGATTTTAGTGCAAATATCTTGAAATAAGACAAACTAACTTAAAAGTAACTTTTCAGCAACATATAGAGGCTTGTTTTAAGTAAATAATGATTTAATATTAATTTTATTGGCAGATTATTTAATTTATAGCAAGACATTTTTCCCCATGGAGAAACTGCCAATGGAATAAGAACTTTGTCAGCAATATTAAAGAAATATTTACTTCATACAAGCTAAAAAGTTCCTTTTAAATTAATTTGTTTTATTTCAAGATATTTAAAATACCTGGTAATAATTTTGTGTTTTTGCAGTGATTATTGTACAAATGGGACAGAGTTGGAAATTAGCCACCTGGTTATAAACTCATGTATTTACATGTAAATGTTTATTAAAAAGCATTGCCCCATTTTTAAAAATAAACTTGAACTTGAGGTTGCAGTCATGGCAGCCGCAGAGCATCAGTTTTAGAGACTCTGTGTTTTGTCCTGGTGTCTCGTCGAGGCGACGCCGCTCTGTTTAGCTCTCATCCTGCCTCTGGCCTACTTTCAGCTCAGATATAAGGCGAGCTCACTATGGTTACTGCCAGGTAAACAGCAGTCAACAGAGAGCTGGACCGGTGCTATCCGCCTCCGGTCACACTGAAGCTCATATCTGCTCATTTCATTCAGATTAAATCTCCTTCCTCTTTCCTGTTGTTGGCGTTTCAACCCTGAAATGCCAGATCAACGAATTTACACTTCGTATTTGTTTGTTTAAGGATTCTTCCTGGGGTCCACACAACAAACATTTCAATTAAATAGTCCTTTTACAGACATTACAAAAAGACATAGCAATACTCTTTAAGATGGAAACAAAATTAAATTCAGCACAATATTTAAATCAACCACCTCAACAATTATACATACTGATTTAATTTCCCTTTGACATTAATAAAGTACTTTTGAATTTGAGTTTACAAACATCTCAAAAGGATATCAAAAAACCAAACTTGGGTATTAACTAATTATATTTACTGGAGTAACTTTTTTTTTGGAGAAAAAAAAACATTTTAGGTGTATTTTTACTACACTGTACTTTTTACTTTTCCTTGAGTAATTTTATTATGAAGTATTTCTACGCTTGAGTAAATTTCTGTATTTTCTACCCACTGAATGAAAAGAAAAATTCCCCACCTGCAGTTGGGGAATTTGGTATTTTAAGGACTGTACAATGTGTGCTCTGTACAGTGGCTGCTGGAAAAGACAAGAGTTTTGTTGTTGACTTACCATCCAAAAACACCTGCAGTTTTTGTTAAAGTTTCTGAAGTTTTTTTTTATTGAGAGAAGCTGATTTGGAAAATTTTTCTTTTGCCTGATTTTGTTACTTTTTTTTATTACTTATATGAATTATTGTCATTTTGGCCCTTAAAATAACAAATTTCCACTTAACTTTACATTTTTGTCAGTCTGACAATGTAATTTTTTCATATTAATGATTGAAGTTGATCAGTTACTCAGTACTTGAGAAGATTTTTTTTTTTCCAAATACTTTTTACTCTTCTTGAGAAACTTTTTGGATGGCTACTGCAGAGTTTTTTTTTTTTTTTTTTTTTAAAGGGTTGGTTCGAAGCAGTGGTAATATAAAGTGATAATAGAGGTCCATATTAAAAATATGTGTATTGTAGTTGGGTAACAACTGTGAGAAAAGGCTAAGCGGTTTATGTGAAGTCCAGATTTTGTGAAAAGAAAACACTGTTCCAGCGATAATGTTCCCAAGAAACTTCTGCTACTGGAGTCCGATTATTATCCTCCAATAAAAGTTGGAACATGCACAGCATATATCAACAAAAATGATATCTTATGAGAAGCTTAAATATTTAAGAATAATATTTATCATACTCCAGATATTTCCCCCTTAATTTCCCTTTGGGATCAGTAAATTTAAATTTCTAGTTCACTTGAAATGAGACAAAACTAACATAAGTAACTTTTCAGCAAGATAGACACTTGTTTTTTGTAATCGATTCCTTAATATTGATGAAAAAGTTCTAGTTCCACTGGCAGATTATTTAATTTATTTCCAAATCGTTACCTAGCAACGCCAGCCAAGCCCAGTCCGTTGCCTAGCAACCCAGTTCTAGTTCCGCTGGCAGATTATTTTACTTATGACAAAACATTTTCTCCATGTTCTGCCAATGGAACTAGAACTTTTTCATCGATATTAAGGACTTATTTACTTAAAACAAAAAGAAATCAAGTGTTTCGGGCTCATTTTATTTCTCAGAAGGTGAAAACAAGAGAGCTTCTGTCAAACTCCACATGTCTCTAGTGTCTCCGTCAAGGTTCACCAAGCAGGGAAGCATCTTATTAAAATTTCTCCTTCATTCCTCCAGACATGATGAGGCTGTGAGGAGCTCCTTCATCAGCAGTTTGAAGCACAGACTGAGCATTATGCCGCTCTGCTGGTGGAAAACTTCGCTGGGTCGTAGCAGTGTGTTTCTTGGCTCTAGTGGCTTCTGGGCCACTGGTTGTGAATATCTTAAGGGGAACTATTATGCAAAATTCACATTTTGCACATTTCTGTGCTTCCATTTGGGGCTCAGCTCAGCTTCTAAAAACAACCCAGGCACTTAAATAAAACAGCTAGTCAGTTTTTGGCAATAAGCTAATGCTTTTTTGTGTCCATCGGCACTCGATGGGCACAGTGCCGTTACCTAGCAACCGAAGCTGTGCTCCAGCATGTTTGGTCTGCTGGTTTTACCGCTGTATGCTCTGTACAATGGCTGATGGGAAAGACAAGAGTTTTGTTGTTGATTTACCGTCCAGAAACCACTTGCTGCATTATTGTTGGTTGTGGAGGAGGCCCAACTTTTGCTCTTCAAAGATGCGCACCATTACATCCATTTTTATGCGTAACTGTAAACATTGAGTTGTGGGGGCGTGGCCAGGTGCTGCTTCTTTGGATTTAAAGTGACAGAGCCCTAAAACAGCTCATTCTGAAAGGAGCTGGAAATGGGCAGAACTGAGCAGACTGAAATCTCATTATCTAAGAATGCAACTGGCCGTCCATGTGTGGCTAAAAGCATAAAATCATCCACCTCTAAACCTGGGTTTTGCTGACTGTGGCAGCACCTTTGAAATCAGATTCTTAAAACGTTTTATTGGATTTTGATCTGTTTATAATTGAACTTCAGCTGAGTGCTGTGCAGTTCTTTAAAAATAAACATAACTCGCGCTCGTACACATCAATGTTCCAGCGATTTTTATCTCAAGAGATTTTCAACTGAGCCGAGAAACACATTCAAGCTGCACTAACGCAGGATTTGCCAGAAAAACAAGTGGAATATTGTTCTAAACCTGTGGGTGTCACACAATGAGCCGCCTGATTCTCCAGCTCTATTCTGTGTTGTTAACATGGAGGATCAGAGGCAGTCGAAGTCAAGGTTTCTTCAGGTCAAACATCCACTTTGGCCCCCCGTGTAATGAGAAACAGACCACCATGACTATTCCTGTCTTCCATCTTTGGTATTTTCTCGTCTCCCCTCCGGCTCCCTGTGAGAGACGAGACAGGAGCGACGCAGCTTAAAGGCAGATGACTCGCTATCTCAGTTCTGCAAGAAAAAAAAACAAGCACATCAGTCTTACTTAAGACAAACCTCTCACTGCAAAAACACAGAATCTTACCAAGCATTTTTGGTCTAGTTTCTAGTGCAAACATCTTAGTTTCGTCTTATTTCAAGTGTACAAACTTATAAGTAACTTTTCAGCAAACTATAGGTGCTTGTTTTAAGTCAGCATTTACTCAGTATTGATGAAAAAGTTCTAGTTCCACTAACAGATGATTTCACAATCGTTACCTAGCAACGCCAGCCAAGCCCAGCCGTTACCTAGCAACCCAGTTCTAGTTCCACTGGCAGTTTATTTCATTTATATCGAGACATTTTCTCACGTTATAAGTGAAATAATCAATGGGACTTTTTCATCAATATTAAGGAACTATTGAATTAAAATAAGCCTCTATATGTTACTTGAAAGTTTGTTTTGTCTTATTTGAAGTGAAGTAAAATGTTTGCACTAGAAACAAGACCAAAAGTACTTGGTAAGATTTTGTTTTTGTAGTGCTGCAAAAGGCAGGATGCCAATTGACTGCTCAAACTCTTAACATATGAGAATTATTTGCTTTGGTTTCAGCAGAGCTCTGGTATTTCCTGGTATTTTGGCTTACAGAACCTTTTAATATGTTACAAAACATGCAACGTTGCTGCGGTCCTGCACTTCTTTTTTTAACCCAGCGGAAATGGGCTTTTGGTTCCACACCTGTCAAAATGGAGGGCTGTCATCAAGTCAGTGATGGACCTTTGCAGGTATAAGCATAGTAATTACCCCGGTGGAGAGGGTTCTCATTACCCTTGTTCACAGGCTGTATCCTTCACCTCAACATACGCAAACGCTTTGGAGTCTCAGCTGGGATTTTCCACTGGTCTGGGATGTCTGCTGCGACACTGTTTCTTGTTTTTTTGTTGTTGCGTGGAGAAACAGTCGTGTCTGATTAACATCTGGTTTTTGAAGCGCCTTTGGATGCCTCGTCTAGCCCAGTTTGTTTACGAACTTTCTGAGGCCTTCAGAGAGGTTTGCCACATTGGCAGAAGAGGGATTGAAACCAGATAATTATTTGCATGTGAAATTAGCATTTTTATGAAAGCAAATTTGTGTTTTCTCCATAAAGGATGAGGAACAGTCGAAAGTGTTTAAGGGAAGCAAACAACAGGCATAGTGGTTTTGGTTTCATTCATCCTGTAAGCAAAATTTATAATAAATCTTAAACAGTGATGGAAGTTGATTGAAATTTTGAGTCGAGTTAATTGCAGATTTTCTAATTAATTGATCAAGATTCATCCCGTTTTATTCAAAAACCATGCATCTACAAATGTTTTGTTGCTAAATTATTGAATAAACAGACATATGAGCTCAAGAACAGAAACTTTTATTGTTTTTAATCTGTTATTTAGGTTGTTCAACTATCAGATGCTAACTCCTTTTAGCACAACTTAAACAACATTAGTCTTTTCAGCATCCAGTTAGATTGTTTCTGAAGCAGAAATTAACTTCCAGTGGACCAAGAGAAGCACCTTTGTCGTCTGTCGCTGCTGATGCTGCTTGTGCGTCAGATTTACGGGCCTACCAGAAACAGGCCCATAGACAAACATGTACGACAGTGTTTGTCTTTGTAATAATATGTTATCTCATAACATAATATAAGAATATGTTATGATATTACAAGAATAAAGGTAAAATAATACGAGAATAGTCATAGTATTATAAAAATGAGGTTGAAATATTGGGAAAATGAAGTTAAAATAAAACAAAAATAGTCATAGTATTATGAGAATAAAGTTGACATTATTCAAAATGTCTTTGTTATGACAACTTGACATTAACTAGAAAATCATTACTGTTTAAACTTTACCTTTAATAACAAAGTTACCTGATTTTTAAAGTGCAATCAGTAATACTTTTATAACAAATTTATATCAGTAATGATTTCTTGGTTAATGTCAAGTTGTCATAACAAAGACATTTTGAATAATGTCAACTTCATATTAAGTGTCATAATTTACCGAATGACGCTTTATGACAACAGTCATAAATATTCATGAAGGCTTATTCATGTTCATGACAGGTGTTATATCATGTTTATGACAGTGTCATGTCAGTCTTATTCACCCCCCTTCAAATAAAGTGTTACCAAAGCCATTAGACTTGTGACTTTATTTGGAGACTCAAGTCATAATATTACGAGAAAAAAGTTGTAATATTATGACTTTATTCTTGAATACTATAACCTTATTTTCATATTATTTCGACTTTATTCTCGTAATTTTATTTTATTTTCTTAGCATGTACTCTAGCAATCCATCGTATTGCAGCAACATACCGCTATGCTAAAGCTTATTTTTTAACCAGCATAAATAAAAGTGTAGCTCCATGGCTGAAACGCAGAGGTTAGACCACGGTGTGTGTTATGAGTGTTTTATGCCTCTGTTCTTTACGGCTGATGGATCACGTGTCCCTTCCTCCTCACTTGAAACAGCTGATTTATGTCCGGTCCTGGACACTTGTGGCTGGAATCCAAGGAATGTCAGATGCTCCCCTCCGCTGTGCGCCTGTCCCACGCTAACACATGGAGCAGGCGCCTTGCCGGGCCCATGAAGGCCCACGGAGGCTCCCACAGCAGGGCAAGGAGGCAGAATGTCAGGAATGTGAGAGGCAGCACAATAAATACGCTCTGTGGCTCCATTCCGCAGCTTGAGACTTATTTGTTTCCTGCTGGGATTGTTTGTAAGTTTTGCAGCCTTTCTGTGTCCCTCTATGGTTCTAATGGAGGAATGAGAAAGTTCATGTTCTTTTAATTAAAGTTGCAGCAGGTAGCTTTTATAAAAAATTTTTACATATTTGTTAAAACTGTCACCATGTTGTGACAGTTTGAGACATAATCTGTGAAGAGAAACCTTCTTTTTGAGCTACTATTGCCGTCTAAAGAGATGCACCAAAAACAACCAATAAGAGCCAGGAGGCGGGGCTTAATGCTGTCAATCACACTTATTTCTGAGTTACAAAAGTTAAAAATATTTGACTTTTCAACCTCAAATTTCCATTTTTTTCTAGAAAATTTCTGACAATCTCAAGAGTTGCGTTTTCTTCAGAAATCAGGAATGTTCTTGTTTTTTCTAAAAAACATTCTGAGATCTCAAAATTTCATCATCTAACTCAGTCAAACTTAAATTTTTTCACTCAGCTTCTCCATTTTGGCTTCATCGTTCTTTTTCTTAGTGGATCTATTTGTTTTAAGCACTTAACATAATATTTTAATAGATAAAGACCCCAACAAAACAAAATCAAGGATATACTTCTTTTTTACCATGACTGTATCTGCTAAATAAGGACACAAAATAGGAAAAATTAATTTATTTGTGTTACAATGTCAAAAACACAAATATGCAGTGTTATGTGAAAGTAAATTGAAACCATGTGTTGAACAACAAAAAGTGCATTATTAGATAAACTGAAAATGTTCTCTGTTAACCTGGAGGACAACAGGAGAAAATGAAAATGTTCAGCTGAAAATCAAAGGCACAACGGAGGTGAAACAAAAGCACATGCATCCTGAACATGCTGCCGGGATGGAAACAAACATAAAGACTCCATAGAAGCTAGAATACTTATAAGTTTTGACAATAAAAACATAAGCAGCTTTGTCTACTGTAGCTGATTTTCATCTCAATGATATATCCAGACACCATTTTGATTACTCATAAGTCTTAATTTTAGCTATTCCCTACTTGTCCGTCGCGGCGCAGCTTAAGGCCGGCTCTTCGCTGCAGGTTTATCCATGATGTTGAGCACGTCGTCCAGGATGGACGGGCCCAGGTCCAACTCCAGGGAGAGGAGCGACCCTGTGATCTGGCTGAGGGAGTCCTGTGAGCCGCTTTTCTCCTTGGAAAGCTCAAACTCAAAATCGCTAATGCGTCCCTCCTCCACGCCGCTGTCCCTGTCCACCCAGTCCTTGTTGCACTTGGACAGCTCCTGCTTGAATCCCACGGTAATGTCACTGTTAAAGTATCCGTTTCGGTTGAAGACGTCGATGTTCTGGAAGTCCATCTTGTTGTCGAAGCTGTCGTAGCTATCGCTGCTAGCGTTGCTGTTTAAGCTACCATTAGCTTTGCGCAAGCTATCGTCGCTGATGAAATATGGCGACGGCTTCTCAAACCTGCCCTCGCTCTTGTTTAGCTTGTTAGCCTTAGCAACCGCCTTCAAGGTTGACTTGTTCGCGCCTTCCAGCAGGTCCAAAAGGACGTCAGGTTTCGACTGGAGATCGGCGAAAGGCGACGAAGGCTCGCTGTCGAAGACGTCCATGGACCTCAGTAGGGCGTCCATCTGCAGCATCTCTAGCTCGTCGGGGTTTTCGGCTTTCAGAGGAGGTGATGGACTCATAAAGTCCTCCAGCGGATCTGCTGGCACCGGGAAGACGGTGGAGGAGATCAGCGGGAGGGTGAGCGCTTGGCTGCCTCCGATGGTTGGGAGTGAGATTGCATTCTTGAGGACCGGTGAGGGCGTTTCGGCGAAGGAGGCGTCACTTGTGCTGTGCGCTCGCAGATACTCACTTTGGTTGCCATAGTGAGCGTGGACGTCCTTTTTTCCAGGCAGAAGCTCATACTTCCCCTGGAGGAAGGACATGTCTCCAAAGGCGTCTCGTTCTCCGCCTTTCCCGATGTGGATGGTGTGGCGGAAGTCGCCAAGCGGAGGGCTGATCATGTCAGGAGACAAAATGTCTCTCAGCCGACATTTTTTCCCCTTCTTGCTGCTGATGGGTTTCAGGTAAATGGGAGCTTTGGCCGGCATGGCTGTTTGTTGGGAGATTGCGTCGGATGTTTAGGATGAAAACGCTCTGCAGGTCTGAACGTTACTGTTCCCCAGCGGAGGGTTTTCAGTTACATTCTCAGAAACTCTCGCTGCACGCAGGAGTCTAGGAATAATGGCGGCATTGATCTGGAAACGGCTCTCCAGTCGGCAGCAGAGAGGGGACACTTTTCTGAAATCAGACGAAACAGAGAAAAAAACGTGAGTTTTCAAAAGTTTACAGAGAAATCTGGGAAAAACTTTCATGACTGTCATAAAACATGATGTAACACCATGACAGTCTTCATGAACATGACCATTTTAATGTGTGTTTTAATGGAACTTTGCAGTGAAAGTCCCATTATTTACCAAATAATGACACTGATGTTGACTTTATTAGCGTCATAATATTTCGACTTTATTCTCATACAACGTCAATCTGGTAATAAAGTTTAGTAACTGATGAAATATTAAAATTTTATTGTTGTAATATTATGAGTTTATTCTCATTATTACAACTTTATTCTTATGTAATTTTATTTTAAAAATATCACCTTACTCTCATTTTTTCCCTTTTATTTTCATACCGTTTTCTTAAAATTATGACTGTATTCTCTAAGTATTACCACTTTATTCTCATTATTTTTTTATTTTCATACAACTTTATTCTTGTAATTTTGTGACTTTATTCTCATAGTTTAAATTTTTTTTATGGCCGTAATACTCTGTTGTTCATTCCATCCCCTTTTATACGTTTACATATAAAATGCATTGATCAGATTGGAGATGTTAAAGTATCAGGAAGATGCTGCTGCAGGCTTAGCTACTGTTTGCTGCAGTATGACGGATTTATTAGAAAGAAATCATTACCACACGCCCCAGAAATAAACTTTCAGCATCCTTAAAGAGTTAGGAAAAAAATCCTCTTGTCTCGCATTTGAGAGCAAAGGAGGATCAGGCCTAAATCTGCAGACTTTGCTGCTGCATTTACACATCTTCTGGTCTGCGCCAGCTCTGGATGTGCTAATGTGGAACAGCTGGGCTGCAGATTGGGGCGAGCGGAGGCAGAGAGGGGGATCAGAGCAGGGCAGCCTGTTTTTGGAGCGAGCTACTGCTCCAGCATGATAGAAAGAGCTGCACTAGAGGAGGGCAAAGAGGGGAGGAACAGGGTTTACAGGGCTTTACGGGGATTGTGTGAGAGATAAGAGTGAAGAATTACAGAGCAAAGGCATCTTAGGAGGGAACAGGATGCAGAATGTGGACTGGTTTTTCTTTGAGGAGCAAATCTGTTGTAACCATAAGATCAGAGGTGAACATCCAAAACTTTTACTCAACTTAGAGTAACACTACTTAAACATATTTTTATTCAAGTAAAAGTCAAGAATAGCCACCCAAGTAAGAGTAAAAAAGTATTTGGTAAAAGGTCTGTTCAAGTAACTGATCAAATGACCAGTCATTTAATATTTAAAAATTACATTATTTATATGAATTATTGTCATTTTGGTCCTTAAAATACCAAAGTGTTCACTTAACTTTATATCTTGGTCCATCTGCACTGCAAAAACATAAAATCTTACCAAATATTTTTGTCTAGTTTCTAGTGCAAATATCTTATCATACTTGAAATAAGACTAAACAAACTTGAACGTAACTTCTCAGCAAGAAACGGGAGTTTGTTTTAAGTAAATAATTCCTTATTATTGATGAAAAGTATTTTTCATTGGCAGATAAATTAACTTGTAAAATGGGAAAAATGTCTTTTTATAAGTGAAATAATCTGCCAGTAGAACTGGGTTGCTAGGTAACGGCCGGGCTTGGCTGGCGTTGCTAGGTAACGATTGTGAAATAAGTTAAATAATCTGCCAGTGGAACGAGCACTTTTTCAACAATATTAGGAATAATTTACTTAAAACAAGCCTCTATATATATTGCTAAAAGTTCATTTTATGTTAATATAGTTGAAATAAGACAAACTAAGATATTTTCACTAGAAACTAGACCAAATATACTTGGTAGGAGTTGTATTTTTGCAGTGCAGATGCACCAAAATATAAAGTTAAGTGACAATTTTAAGAGTGAAGAATGGCACTTAAATGTCATTCTTCACTCTTAAATGACAATAATTTAAGCTTTAACAAAAACTGCAGGTGTGTGTCTGTGTCTGGTGAATTTCTGGTTAAAACATGTTTGTCTTTCATTCAGTGGGGAGAAAATCCAGAAATTTTACTCAGTAAGAGAAGAAATACTTAATAATAAAATTACTCAAGTAAAAGTAAAACATAAAGAATAGTAAAAATACTCCTACTTAAGTAGATGTAACTGAGTAAATGTATCTAGTTACTACCCAACTGCATATGATCATCAGCTAAGTTACAGAAATGGAGAATTTGGTCAAATTGAGGACATTTTCCATTTTAAACCCGTTGGAGAATGTCACCAAGTTTAGAAACTAATGGAATAGAAGAACAGTCAGTAAAACAGCTTGTGGCTGAAGGGAGGTGACAGCCTGTGAGTAAGACGAGCGCGTTCCCATTTATAGACATATTTAATTAGCAGAGAGTGCCTGGCCGGACTGGTCCACACCTTACATTTCACTCAGGAAAACATCCACATTCCTGCAGCAGCCAACCGAACCGCCATTCCCTCCTTATCTGAGTCACTTAACAAGTTTGTGTTTCTTCAGGAAGGCCATTAAGGGACACACACACACACACACACACACACACACACTGGGCGTTTGAATCCAAACGGCCGCTGCTCTCGTCACAACTCCTCCGTTATTTGAAAATGAGGTTTACGAGGCGAAATCTCAGTTTATCACTCAATGAGCTCATTGGTGTTAAATATAGCTCTGACAGCCGGGAGGATGTGTGCGAGCGTGTTGAATGGGAACTTAACTTGAGGGTTGGTGAAAGTGTTGGTGAGAGGCAGCGGTGAAAGGTGTGACACGCGTGAGGCAGAAAGTAGGATGAGGTAGAAGTTAGTAGAAGGAAATACAGCAAAAACTGCACTTGGTTGTTTGTTTTTAAATTCAAATTTTTATTTAGGAACAACATGAAAATGTGAATCATCTGTTCTCATCTTGTAAAACAATATTTTACAATTGTCTTTCCATTGGACTGTATGAATCCTGACGTGCGGTTCGAGGCCAACAAAAAGAAAATATCTTGACCAATGTGTGAGAGAAACATACATGAACAAAATGGCTGCTGTCAAGACGATGGCGGACAATCTGCTTCTGCTCTCCTACTGCGATATAGTTGACTACTTAGTGAACAGGAAGAGTACGTACAAAATGGATGAATACAATCAATGTTTGTAAAAGATGTACAAACTCTGGTGACTGGCAGAGTAAGTAAATGTTGTAACAAACATATAGGCTACATGTCTGTCTTAGCTAGCAGGTAAAAGTTGCATTAGCCTAGCTAATTTTGCTAGTTTGGCAGCAAGTACTACAGTAAATCACTGATATTTATCTTAGTATTTACACATAGGGGGGTTAGACTACTCAAAAATTGTAATTGAGTAATTGTTGTAACATATTTGTTTATGTTGTAGGAATGAAGTGAGAGCTAGTTCTAGGCTTGTGGCATTGTTGTCATAGCAACTGCCTGCCAAGATGGCTGCCAGTTACAAAGTTCACAGACATGTAACGCCTAGTGAGAGCTATGTATACTCTTTCATGTGGTTAGTCAATATCCAGTACATTTTATTCTTTTTGTTTTATTTTATTTTCGCTTAGAACAGTTGAAAAAGAAAAACAATGAAACGAAACTTCAAAACAATAAAACAGATTATCTTAACAGAAGAGAGAAGCTAAAGAACATTTTCATCAGTTTCAGATGAAAGTCTACTATATTGTCCAACATTCCTCAAGTCTGTCCTGTTTCAGTCTCAATGCAAATGTCAGTTCTTCCATTCAAAGAATGTTCATGGAGTGCAGGTATTTCATCATTCATTTCCGAGTAATTGCTTTTTTACTGGCAATTAACATTATATTAAAGATATATGTTTCATAAAACACTTTTACACAGCTTGGTCATTTGTCCAGAAACAGCTTAAAAGTTTGGAGTAATCCAATATGGGTACTCTAAGGTTTCCACTTGCCGTCTATGAGAAGGCAACTAATACAGTGAAAGCCTGAACGGCTGACCTTCGCGTCAGGCTTCATGCTGGAGGGTCAGCTGGGCTTTAACGGCAGGAATGACTGGAATTCAAGGGGACATCAGCAAAACATGAGAGAAATTATAATTAGATGCCAGTCTTCAATGCCTTAGCTTTAATGAAACCTTAATCTGTTAAAGCTGGTCTCTAAGTTTCCTATCTCTCCATGTGAATTAGGTTGGTTTAAGTGTAAAGTATTGAAGCGGATATATGGTTTGATTATTTCTTTATTCTTATATTTAAGAATCCTTTGACCATTTGAGGATGAAAGAGTCCCCCCACTATTTAGTCAAATTATTGTTTATTGAATTAAACAGAAAATAGGTCATGCTGCCGATAGTTAGAGCTGCTCCAAGCCTTCTTGGTGAACAGATTTTCAGCAGCACACACAAAGTATCAGCATTGCATATTATGGGATTAAATTATGTTGTCATTGTGTTTTTCCTGCAAGACTTAATGAGCATGGCCATTGCCGTTCTATGCAGTTTCCACTAGACTCATCTCCCATCAGTTTTCCAGCTTTGATGAAATGAGATTTCTCCCATTGAAGCAAATTTCTATGGCTAAATTTCAACCAAACAAAATTTCTTTGCTGTTTTAGCATTGAAATCTGCCTGTAGTTTAGTTTTTGCAGTGAATTAACATTAACACTCGCACTGCGGATGCAATTTCTAGTAAGCCTTATAGTGTCGAACTAGAGCATTACGTTAATGTTAATGATTGGATAAAACTTAAAACATCAGTACAGTTGCAAAGGGGCTGATTTATAAATCACATAGCAATCTTACCAATACAATATGTTCAAAAATAGTTTGTCAACCTGGCTAGGGATCAAAATGCAAATTCATAATTATCAGATTGATAAAAATGTGACGCTGGAGACTTCTATGCTGAATAACAGACAAAGTTAATTGAAGTTGCTGACTGAGTGATTTCACGAGTCACTGTAGGCTGTTAACAGTTGAACAGGTGTATTCTAGCAAAACAAGCCCTAGATTCACACCATGCTTTTGGATCGACTCCAAAACTTAAACCAGCTCGGCACGTGCTGCGAAGTATAATCTAAGTGATGTCGCCACCACAGATTGCAGCCCTGGGTTTCATTTACACCTCCTGGGAAGATGGAAAGCTGATGGCAGCTTCCTCTTAGAAATGCTTGCCCAAGCAGTCATGCAGTCATAACGGGAGTGGTGCAGGAAGAAAACAGTGTCATTGGGTCAGCAAAGTGTATGTCTGGACTACCAGGGATCTGGAGCCACTCCAGCCACTTAAAACTGGAAGGCAAGGCAATGCATGCGAGGTGATGAAGCTTTGAGTGTGGAGGCCGATAAATATAGAGCCGGTATCGGGTAATTAAGCTAATGGCTCGTGATCTGCCCGGGTATTTCTGGACACCTTAAAGGCGCTTGTGATATCAGCAGCTCGGTATTATTCTGAGATGCAGCGTAATCTTACTGTAGTCTAAATAAACGCTTCAGTTTGCTGATGCTTTACAGTCTGCAAGCAGCTGCTACCTTCTTTTTAAAAATAGATACAGTGCACTTCCCAAAATATCCATCGAAGGATGACCAGAGTGACCTTTCACACACAAAAAACCACCATACTTTAATCTACATGGTGCCTTTCTTGGGAGAATTTGGAAGTAAAAAGAGTCCAGCTCCTCCCATGCTCTCTATAAAACAACAATGATGCTACCGAATCCCCCTCTTGATGTCAAACTATGACCTTGACTTGGGTCACGCCTTTGCATTTCAGAAAGACCCTCTGTTTGGGGTTGTTATAAAAAGAACATGCCACAGAGGGTAATGGCAGCCTTACAAAATACAAAATGCAATGAGCTGTTTCCTCAATTATAGGCAAAGGCCTTGCTTTCAAAGAGTCCAGTGGCTTGGATGAATAGCAGGGTGGAGTATTTGTTCTGTGTTTCTTTCTCACTCCCCTCGTGCCACCCGCATGTATGGCCGGCACTTGCCAGAGTTTTGCTTGGCAGATGCAAGCAGGGGAACTGAATCAAAGCGCTTGAACATGAAGAGAATGTCAACATGTGCCGGCAAAAATCAACACTGTTCTTCTTGTGTATCGCTAAAGGCCTCTTCAAAATCCTCGACTTGGTAGAAATAAAAACCAAGAGTAGCTCTGCAGAGCAAACAAGCTTTCTTTACAAGCGTGAAGCCAGAATATGAATGTCTCCTGGAAAACAGGGATACTAGAAAAATTGCTGTTCCTCACGAAACAGCCATGAGAATGCTAATCTGCTGAAAGAAGCTGCTGAAGAGAGCTGAAAACAGCTGAAGGGAGACAAACTGAGGACAGCTGACTAGACGGACAGAGCTGAAAATATTTTATATGGAGCCCAATGGAGGAAGGGGTGACATGCCTGCACACCGGATGTGCTTGAAAGTAAACCATAAAACCTACATCACTGATTCTTATATTTACTCATAGCAGACACCTGTGGCTACATTTTGATGCATAAATTATTTCTGTGGAGTGAAATATGTACAAACAGCAGCATTTTGTTTGTGAAGAATTACTAAAAGCTGAAAAAGCATAAGTTGCTAGAGTGCGCGCTCTGCCAGTTGAAGAATTACGCCATTGGATTCCATTGTAAATCTGAAAACAGCGAAAAATTTGCATAAAACTTAAATCGTGAGTTTAGAAAAACCGTAAAAGATATCAAAATGCTGAGTAACATGAAGATAGCTTTACATCTTGTGACTTGTTTAAAAGCTGAATGGAGTTTTTAGGTTGAAGTTTCCAGAAGTAGGAGAGTCTTAAAGAGCAGAAAGTTTTAGCTGAATTTTGTGGAGTTCTGAATATTTTATATGGAGCCCAATGGAGGAAGGTGTGATATGCCTGAACTCCAGACGTGTTTGAAAGAAAACCGTAAAACCTACAGCAATGATGCTCATATTTCGTCAGAGGAGACAGCCATGGCTACATTTTGATGTATAAATTATTTCTGTAGAGTGAGAGATGTATGAACAGCAGCATTTTGTTTGTGAAAAAGCAGTGAACAAAAACCCAATGTCAGTTTAAGAATTCTGCCACTGTAAAAAAAAAAAATCTGCATAAAATATAAAAAACTCAAATCAAAAAGCTGAATAATATGAAAATAGCTTAACATCTTGTGATTTGTTTAAAAGTTGAATTACGTTTCTAGACTGAAGTAGGCAGAATAAACAGGCTGTTGAAGATAAAGTTTTTGCTGAATTTCAGTGGAGCCAAAATCTGCATAAAAGTTAAAATATTATAAAAAGTATGAAAGCTGAAAATGCAAAAAGATACAGCAGAATTCTCCTGAAGAAGCTGAACGTTTAGATAAATGAAATGTTGAATGTACAGAACTAGTATGGAAGATGTAGTAATAAAGAAAAGCACAATCTTAAGGATCTGATGCGGTTTTACTGTAAGGTTACATGAATGAAAGCAAAGCAGAGATTTTTATAAATGCTTGATCATAGTTTTATGGTTCAAACCATTTTCTCAGACATGCATGTCAGCAGCAATTCTCCTGCAGCATCACTCGGATCATGTTAGCATGGCAGTGTGAGGTCAAACATCTCTCCCTTACCTCGGCTGGATCTGAATCCTGCTCCGGTATCCCTCAGGATGAAGTGTGTATCTGTGAGTGTGTGTGCCGCAGTGCTGCTCCTGCGGCGTGCTGACAGTGTCCTGCCTTCTGTATCCGCCTCCGGGCGCTGCGCTCCGGATGACTCGGACGTCTGCTGGACAGCTGTTTGGGAATTGCTCTCCCACTCCTTTTTCCTTCTGCAGTCTCCTCCTCCACCTCGCCTCACTCCCCCCACTGGCTTCCTCCTCCTCTCCCTTCTTGTCTGTTTCTCTTCCTTCTCGGTCGTCTCTCTCCTGCAGCACCTGTGCACGTCTGTCCACCCTCTTGCAGAGCTTTTTTTTTTTTTTTAGCTGTTCCTCAGCTCTGTTTCTGCAAAATAAATATGTGTTATTGGTGTGGTCTCTGACTCTGTCCTCGTTTAACTTCCCACATCTGATAAGATCCAATCTGGGACTCACCCTGTCTGTCTTTGGCGCCTGTCCTGATTTTCCTTATCTCTGTAAACATGCACACTCATTATTTTCCCAAACTCTAATTTTGCAAACTCACTTCATTATGAGATATGATTTTTTTTCTCCCCTGAAAGCTGCAGCACAGCGAGGCATCAATGACTGAACAGACCAATTGTTGCAGAATACTGCAGCACTGCAGCACGTGTAGGAAGAGCACATGGCCAGCTGCTGCATCACACCATGCTCTCACTCTGCCTCCCTGCCATGATTTCTAAATGAGACACAAGGTGGTGTGTGGGGAAAAAAGGCTTCAAAACTAACACATCTAACAACTAGAACACCAAGCAGAGGCAAATCTGCCTTTTTTATCCTGAAAATTCCCATCACCGTGGCAACCACTCTGCATCAGGGGTGATGGGAAACAATTTTTTTCCTGCAAGAAGGGCAAAAGGAGAGGTGTGAGACTCGGCTTGCTCAGTCTTTTTTACATGCTGGGGGAAGGGAGCCAAAAAATCAATCAGTCCACATCGTCACCCTCCTAAAATAAAGGCCTGAGTTATTCTGTGCCAAAAGTGATTTTGGCAAAAGAAAACGACAGGCCATTTTTTTAGGAAGGTGACTGTATTTTTTCTGCTGTCTACGTTTAAGTTCTGACTGAAGGTGGATTCACACCAACCCTGCCTGGTCCACTTTAATCGAACTCCAGTCTGTTTGCCTAGAAAGTCCAGTTCGTTTGAGGAGGTGTGAATAAATAATCAAACTCTGATATGGACCATAAAAATCAAACGTCCGCCTACAAGCCTCGGTCTTCATTCGATTGAAGTGAACCCTGGTGCATTTTCAATGCATATGCAAATGGCAAGCGGACCTGAAACTGCTCCAAACAGAGGAAGTGGACTGCAGCGCAGGGCATTCTAGGTAAATACAACAAAAACAAACGCTAGCTAGCGTTACCTGGAGAAACTAAAGACAAATGAGAAATCCTACAACCGCTAAAATCTGACACCACTCCATTTTTGTTTACATTAAAGAAGGAAGTTATGCTCGGTGTCTTCTTTAGAGGGTTTTATGTCGCTTCCTTCAGGGGTTCTTGGTGTAGCGCCCCCTCAGGCGAGGAGGGGAACAGGTTTTTCAATAGTTTGGTTTGACGCAGTGCATTATGAAAGAGAACCATGGCAACTTAAAATGCATCAAATGTTGCATTTGAACCAAGTCTATCAGCAGTGAAAACAGCCTAAAACTCTTCATTCATTGCTCAGAATTAAGATATGGAGAAGTTGGGAGGGGGACTTCTTTATTTCATTCATTTTCTACCTTACTTGAATAGCCTGTTTTCTTGTTTTTCATTTTGGGGATTTTCAAGGAAACCTTTGATTAATAATTAAGAGCTCCAAGATGCTAAAAAGTCATTTTTCAAAAATTTCGAGTGGCATTTATTTTATAGAAACGAGGTATCAAAATAGTCCTGCATTTAATTTTTATTACACTACATTTTTCCCCTTCACTGAATAAATGTACTTAAATTAAAAGTATGATTTTTTTCGGTATGAAATTATTTATTAAAACGTAATTTTAAGACTTTTTCACATCTTTTAACAGGTAAACCAACATGGGTGGAGGTCCCACCCAATGTTATTTCTTACACGATGAGTTCATAATAAATCTTATGCTGAACTGAATCCTGGCCTGTGTCTGTTTGTCATGAATGCATCCTCTGTCTAACGTACACCAGCGTTATTTACCACCAGTTAAAGAGCAGTTATGAATGGGCTGCTTTGGTGTTGTCAGATTGGCCCGCGGTGATGTCATAGTGGGACCCATGTGGCTGCCACATGATCATTACGGAGGACGCGCAACACTGTCCTTTCATTTACTGTAGAAGCGCGCTAAACCGTGGAAACTCCAGGATGGCGGAGGCTCTAATAAGCAATGTCGCCTGGAAGATTAATCACTGGGAGATTTTGTTGTTTGGTAAGACAGCTACACACTCGTCATTACGCAGCTTTAGAAAGTTACTACATCTATTTATTTGTTGCTTCTAGACAATTTGTGTTTGTCTAGTTCCAGGGTTTGGCCTCAGTCTAGCCAATAAAACTAATTTAAAGCCTCAAATGTTACATGACTATTTGAACAAAGACAAGATGGTTCATGAATATTGTCTATGGAAAATTTGTCATTTTTAAAGTATTGCCATTTTGTTTCTACTCTGGGGTCTTAAAATAATCAGAAAACACATTTTGGAAAAAGAGAATGGAGAACGGCTTGTTCATATTTGTTTAAAGGTGATTTATTATGTTCATTACATTATTTTTGCAGAAAATTGTTTGTCTGCTCAGAGCGTTTTAGGGCATCTTGCCACTTTAAATCCACCAATTTAAATGCTGTTGGCCAATTCAACGATTACACTCACATGAAAATGGCTGCAAACAGATGAGCAATTAGACCACCTTACATGTTCGAAAAGCATTAGTAGAGCAGAAAGTTGTCTTTTCCAGCAGCCATTGTGCAAACCATACAGAGATAAAACCAACTGACCAAAGATGCTGGAACTCTGCTTGGATTGCTCGGTAATGGGGCTGAGCTCAGCTGGCGTTGCTAGGCAACGGTGCAGTGACTTAGCAATGGGGAGATTTTTAAATGGCTCATTTTCCAGACACCAAAGAACACTAACTTATTACCAAAAAACAGCTGTTTTGAAGTGCTTTTACTGTTTATAGAAGCAGTCAAAACCCAAATGGAAGTACAAAAACATGCAAAAAGTGACTTTTGCATAATATGTCCCCCTTAAAATGATGTAAACAGACAGATTGTTTCCAATCTAACAGTAAAAAAAAACAGGTATATAAAAATGACTGCTGGTACTTTTAGTGGCATTATGATGTGGAAATTAAAAACTACTAAAACTGCAAAACCCTCGGCTAGTTTACCAGAAATGTAGAATTGGACTCAATCAACATAACTGTGGAAATGCAGTTATGTGACGGAGCAAATTTTGTTTGTCTATCGTATTTTAAATGTAGAAATTGTGCCACTTCCTGTATGCTGTGGGTGGTCCACAGCAGTTGGACAAATACAGGCATACTTGATGCAAGGTGGGAACAGTAATGGAAGCTTAGAAGCAAAAATAACAATAATTTTAATTAAGTTAAAGTAAATGTGCTTTTCGACTCTTGCTTTGTGGTCTTTAGGTATTTGGAGAAACTCATTTTACTTGGCAGCCTACCCAGAATCAGAATGTTTTGCAACTTGCAACGTTTCACAACTTGTTCTTCAACAGATTCCTCCAGAGAGTCCAGGATTGAGCAGCAAAATGGGAACTACATTTCTCTTTTATGCTCATCAGAACAGCCTTTAGTTTTCCTTCAAACTCACCATTATCAGTTATACTATGGTTCCTCTGTATTAGTAAGTTGGGAGGTTGAATATTTGGTTTACAGCATTTAGGTTCAGTCAGAAGTTTACATACACTGATAATGAATATTAATTTTTGACCTTGAATGATTTATTCTAATTCTTTTTTCAAGTTGGGAATACTGTACATCGGTGGTGTCAAACTAATCTCCATTTTGGACCATAACAAGATAACAAATGCTAAAATATGAATAAATAGCTTTTCCTGCATTTGATGAAAAATGCAGGAAAGCTAAATAAAGCTAATAAAACTAAACATCATTTCACTTGGATGTTGTGCACCATTAATATGATGTGTAAATATTGTACACTGCAAAAACACAAAATCATGTCAAGTATTTCTGTCAAGTTTCTAGTCCAAATGTCTTATCACACTTGAACTGAGGCAAAACTAACTCACAAGTAACTTTTCAGCAAGAAACAGGAGCTCATTTTAAGTAATATTTCCAATGGTAGATTATTTCACCTGTAACATGGGAAAAATGTTCTGTTATAAGTGAAATAATCAGCCAGTGGAAATAGAACTTGGTTGCTTGGCAACGGGCTTGGCTTGGCTGGCGTTGCTAGGTAACAGTGTTGGGCCACTGGAACTTTTTATCAATATAAAGGAATTATTGACTTAAAACAAACAAATATATCTTATTGAAAAGTTTCTTGTAAGTTATTCCATATATTCTGAAATATTTGCACTATAAACTGACAGAAATACTTGGTATGATGTGTTTTTTCAGTGTCATTTCTTTTTGCTTTAATTGTAAATAAATACTAAAAGTTATATTTCCCTACTCTGGATTATAACTCCAGAATTTGTTGTGTAATTCTGTTTTTTACTGTGAGCAGTAGAAGTTTAACGTTTTTTAAAGTTAATTCCAATATTCTTCAAATAAAAGCTCTCTATCCGGTTTTAACCTCAGTTTTCTCTTTGAGGTCCAAACTGTTCCACTGATGTCACCGTTCCCAAATGGAGACGCTGTGAACTGGATGTCTGTCAGGTAAACAAGCCTCTCCTTGTCCGGTGAAGTGAACACATGGAACAGAGACCAGCCTTCAAAAACAAGGCACTTCTTGTCATTTTCTCCACTTTTACTCGTGTTTTTACTCACAAGGTTCATGGTGACTTGCTCATAACTCACAGGTTTAGCTCCAGTTGTGTGCAATGTTGACACAGTGCTTTGCCCGCGTTCACACCCATTCTTGAGTAAGCTGCATCATTATCACTCTGCGACTGTGAGAGCCGGGGAAACGAGGAGAGGAACATGGTTGAAAACAAAAAAATACCAAACAGAAAAACTGAAAGCTGTCTATTCAAAACGTATCATGGACTGCAGATCTTTTATCAGGTTTTTTGTTTTAAAACAATCAGTAGAGCTTCTTTCTCACTGTCTGAGAAAGAAGCTCAAAGAAGCTCAGACTAAACATTTCCCACTTTAGGATTTCCAACATTATTTTTATTTGGGAAAAATTTCACGCTTTAGACAAGACTGTCTTAAGTCAGCTGCAGTTATCATGCCACGCCACTGGAGGGCGCTGTGATTTTGACATATAGTCATAATGCGCATGTTCTTTTGGCATCACTACCCTCCTTTTCGTAAACAACCCTGCAGCCGTGCGGTTTGTGTTGTCTCTGTTTTCACACCTGTGTAATTTCAAACTTCCTGAAAAGTTTTAACTGGATTCACAAAGCGTCGGCATGAGGGGACATTTACACGAGACCGCTGACTGGAAACTGCCAGTATTTTCAGAAGTTGATTCGGGAAAAGTTTCACACTTTGTCAAGACTGTAGTTGTCATGCTAGGCCACTAGAAGGTGCTGTGATTTTTGCGTGTTGTTGAAACACACAGGTGCTTTTGACCCTTCGCTTCCACCTGATCTAACAGTCACTAGCTGCGTTTCCATTGACCATACAGTTGCACAATTTGACTTGGTGATTTTGGCTCATGTGACAAAGACATTCAGTTGTTTTAATAGTCATTTGCTAGCATTTCTAAATCCTTAAAAAATGGTGTCATCAGCTAGACATTGAATGTTCAGCATAGCTTGATCAGTTCTCAGAAAAGTTTTCCTTTCTGAGCTGCCTCTTACCTTTTCCCTCTCCGGCTCCTTAAACTCATTTATTTTCATTTTGACAGGAAAGGTTTCACAGCGCTCGCAGTCCGGGGGCACAGGCCGACCGTCTGCCTGCGGGGGGAAGAGTTGGATGGGATTGTGGGTAGTCTAAACAGCGTCTTGCTCTGCGGCTGTATCTCAGAATGCTTTTCTGTGTGAGCGTGGGCGACGGGCCGTCCTGAATTACTGCAGACCACACGCACCATGAGGTAGCGCCTTGGCTTCTGTGCCTTATTTAGCAAGTGAACAAAGTTTGGTCAAGGTGAAGGCTGGAATTTGGGAGGATGGGATGGCGAGAGGCCAAGAGTCAAGATGTTGCCTCCATTGTGCTCCTCTGGCTTTTTACTTCTTATTAACAGAGTTGGGTAGTAACGAGTTACAAAAAAATTACTTTTAGGAGTATTTTTACTGCTCTGTACTTTTTACTTTCACTTGAGTTATGAAGTATCTCTGCTCTTACTTGAGTAAAAATTCTGGATTTTCCACCCACTGAAAGAAAAACAAACATGTTTTAACCAAAAATTCACCAGAAACAGACACTGCAGTATTTGTTAAAGTTTCATCAGTTTTTTATTGAAAGAAACTGATTTAGAATAATTTTTTGCCTGATTATTTAAATATGAATTGTCATTTTTAAAATTACCAAAATTTCCACTTAACTTTATATTTTGGTCCGTCTGATTATACAATTTTTAAATATTAAAGGATTGATCATTTGATCAGTTATCAGAACATGAGTAGACTTTTTCCAAACACAGTTTTACTCTGAGTAATTTCTTGGATGGCTACTTTTTACTTGAGTAAAGATATGTTGAAGTAGTTTGACTTTAACTTGAGCACAATTTCTGGGTACTCTGTCCACCTCTGATTATAGCCATTGTTTTCTATTGTAAGAATATTTTAGTTGTTTGTGATCATTTTTAAATACCTGTACTGGGAGCCCAGATTTATATCCTTCTTGAACTGAAGTCAGGGGCCACACACAATCAGTCCAGAGGCCACGAACGGCCCCCGAGGCCACATTTTGGACACCCCTGTCCTAATGCATACCCATGATTTGCACCAGAACAAGAATTTGGTATCACAGGAGTGTAATTTTAGCGGTTCACTGCAAAAACATAAAATCTTACTAAGTAATTTTGGTTTAGTTTCTAGTGTGAATATCTTCATACACTTGAAATAAGAATCTCACTAATTTACAAATAACTTTTAAGAAAGATAGAGAGCTGTTTTAAGTAAATAATTCCTTAATATTGATGAAAAAGTTCTAGTTCCAACTAGTGCCCGTTGATTGTGAATGCCCGTTCACAATCAACGGGCATTATGTCGTTACCTAGCAACCCCAGCCAGCCCAGCCCTGTTACCTAGCAACCCACTTCTAGTTCCACTGGCAGATTGTTTCATTTATAGCAATACATTTTTCCCATGTTATCAGTTAATTTATCTGCCATGGGAACTAGTTCTGTTCAGCAACATTAAAGATTTATTTACTCTAAAAAACCTCTACATGTGGCTGAAAAGTTACCTTTAAGTTGGTTTGTCTTATTTCAAGTGTGCTAAGTTATTTGGACTAGAAACCAGACCAAAATTACTTGGTAAGATTTTGTGTTTTTGTAGTGTATCATCTAAAGTCATGATCACGTCACTGAATGAAAGCAGAGTATTATCTGTCATGCCGGAGCAGATCTTCAGATCATTTGAGATGTCCTGTTTGCTGTTTTGATTTATCTTCTGCCCTCTGGCAGAGTCTGTACTTTGTTACAAAGGGGCTTCAAACTCTGGAAACTTGTTCCAGCATGCTGGAATTCAGAGCATGCACACAGCGAGCGGCCGTTACGTAATTCTCTCTGTAAGGTTTAATGTGAATAAAATGATGTTTGGATGGTGTTATTGAGCAACAGCTGAATCTTTACCAGCCATAAGGGAAATGAAGACATTATTCCGCATTTCTGAGATATAAAGTAAACAGCTGCCCTCTTCGTGTTACATCAGCATTGCATGACAAGTCTGCGAGGAGAGTGACCGTAACTTGTTCTTACTTCCAATCTGGTCAAATGATTGCTTCCTGTTCTCCTCGCCATCCACTGGGAACCAAAGTGTCGCTCCTGTTTGGTTTACAAGAGTCTTCATATCTGCTTGCTCAGGAAATAACATTCCAGAAAGTCTTTATTTTCGCTGACGCACCGATGTTGTAAATGTTTTCAGGAGAAAAAGTGTGACGTCAGCATGAGGTTATGCTTCTGCTTTCATTTGCTGTTGCTAATTCTGGCAGTAATAATAATCAGTTGTGATCCCTGAGTGGTTCTAGGAGTGTGTGTGTTTGTCACTATCAGAACTAGATAAAAAGGCAAGGAAAAAGTTTTAATTAAGTAAAACTTCTTCCTAGCGAGGGAGAGGGAAGTAGGTCAGTTAGTCTTAGACTTTAACAACCTTTTTGTAATTTTGTGACAAAATAAATATAAAAAAGGTGACCTAAACACCAACTCTAACAGACCATCAGTAGAGCAGATATTTAAATGAGCTAATCAGCCACTGCTGTTATCTTAGCTAATAGCAGCTAAAAGCACAAAATAAGCATCAAGCCTAAAAACACAGAGCTGTAGCTGGCTGAATGTTCTCTTCTTTGTGTGGGAAATGTTTCGGTGTCTTTCAGTGTTGGATCCTGATACATTTTGTGGCGTTGTGATCAGTTGCTATGGCAACGCGTCTGCGTGTAGCGTAGCCGACACATAGAGAGCGAGGGGGAAAAGTGGCTTTGACTTATATTTTAACGGTTATTCTGCGTTATTTTTCCGTTTGCTGCGGCTCATAGCACTAAATTAATAATACCGCCATCTCCATGTTTAATTTTTTACGGGATTGTTTTAGCGCGGCTGCGGACGGCGTGTAAAAAAATCGTCTTTCTGCCCTCCAGCATTGTGCGCAAGCGCGAAATTTAAAACGTCATGGATGTGAACAATAACATGCAAGTAGTTTCCGAAAAGTTTTACTGGCTTCAAAAAGTACCTCCAGTCACTGAAGTCATGTAAACAGACGGCTCAAACTAATAAAAAAAATTCTCTCATTGTTCTGGCATTTATAAAATAGAAATATTCTTATAGTCACTTCGTTACATCACTAAAACTATTTTTAGACATTAATTTAAACCAAAATAACATGGCAGACTACATGTAATTTTTGGTTAAACACTTAATTAACTCTTGTATAATACATTAGTTCACAACCAGGAGCTTACATTGTTTACAGTTTACTACAATATTGTTTTGTCTGTCCTTTAAATGTTTTACTATCATTAAATATAACATCAGTTGGCATTACATTCCAGATTTGAACAACACATTTCTTTTCTGGATGTTACTTCTAACTTTACTGATTTATTGATGTGTGTATTTATTTCCAGAAACCGAGTCGTGCTTCATCATATGTTTGGTTTGCTGAATGACTCAAAGGTTTCCAGCTGCTGGTTTAGCAGGATTTAATGAAGCTGCTCAGTTGTTTGGAGTTGGAGTTAGTTTAATTGTGGTGTTTGGAATTTGAAACACATTCTTACTGATTTCTCACTTTAGCAGCAGATTCCTACATGACACGGATCGCTCATTAAGGCGTGTGATTAGTTTTATAACAAGGCAGCAAATTAAAAATCCACCATCTCCATCTGCTGCCCTTATTATCTAAATAGATTTAATCTGATGATTTCATCATTTATTCTGTTAATTTAACTTGGCGTACACTTCATAACTTCACTAAATGACCTCAATTAATCATTGATTGGTTTCTTCTAAAACAATAATACTGCATGAACGATGTTTCTTGCTTCTTTTGTTCACATCCTGAACAAGAATGTAAGGAAAATTAAATTGTGAAAGAAAAAACCTGAAAAGCACAGCATCATGTTGTAGACCAGGAGTTACTTAAAGCTTTTTAAAGCTCTGCCAAACTCACAGGTTCTTGTACCATACAAAAGGAGACCATAAGAAATCTTTTCAAAAATGTTTTCCATCTTTCACGTGAAATAAATCCTGTACAATGCAACAAAATATACATATACATGCTAAAAATATATTTGGAAAAGGAGTGAAAACTTGGTTGCATAAGCACTGGAACCCTACATGAACTTTTTTTTTTTGCTTCTTTTTTTATTTAATTTATTTTAGCTCCTTTACTGCCATGAGGACACCAGTGTCCTTACTTTGTATATTTTCCTGGATTTATTTTTATTTTTAGGTTGTAACATTTTGCTTCTGTGGTTCACTTTCACACTCAATTGGAAAAACCTGTTCCCCTCCTCGTCTGTGGGGGCGCTGCACCCTGAAGGAAACAACACAAAAACCTGTAAAAAAGACATTAAGCACAACTTCCGTTTTCACAAACATAAACAGAAATGAACTTTTGCAGATGTGTGATATATACTAGGCTATATTAGCACATTTGTTCTGGTTGGATTTACCCAGAATGCCCTGCGATATAGTTTAGTTCCTGCTTTTGGAGCGGTCTCTGTTCACGTATGCATTCAGACCGTACCAGAGTTCACTTTAATGAACCAAACAGGGCTTGAGTGAATGCAGCCTCAGAAAAATACTAAGAGAATTACATTATTATGTTTTCATCCAGGTTGGAATACGTCACACCTGACCAAAATGTTTTTATGCCATAAAACCATTTCTACTGCGGTGTATACCTTTTTTTGATCCACTGTAAACATTTTTCTATTGTTTAGAAAAGATGCCACTGTGATTTGAAGGTGGGAAAATCTGTGAAAACTTGGATCCAGAATCCACCAGCACCGCTGGTATGTCTTCTGAAAGAAATCCAGTTACATTGAAACATTCCTCTACTCTTATTCAGTGACCATACAGGTATTTAACAATGCATGCCACACACAGCACCGTATTTTCTGAGCTCAAACATAGGAATTACCTCAGACAGGACAGTGCAGAGGTCTGTAATAACTGCCTGCATCTTTGGCATGTGTGGCAGGAAGATGTGCTGCGGGGATGACATAAATACCAGGGAGACCTTTCCTTCGTGTCTGGAGGTTTTTAAACGCCAAGCCTGTGCGAAGAAATGGATTGATCTTATGAAAGGGAGGCTTTTGATAAGCTGGAAACAAACCGTGTGCTGTCAACATAAAGAGCATCAAAGAGGAGGCTGATAATTAACAGGGAGTCTAATCTTTCAACTCGGCTTATGATCTAGTGTCCCCCGTAAACATCCAATATTCTGCATCAAGAGTTCAGTTAATGAACATCCTAAAAATGTTCCCAGACCTCGTTGCTATAAAAATGCCTCACTCGCTTGTTTTCTGCCCTCTTCGGGGTCACAGGGGTGATCGAGTTTACCCCAGCCAATCAGAGAGAGGCAGATGAAACCTGGACTGGTCACCAGTCCGTCGCTAGAAAATACAATAAACAGGATGTAATTATCTCACTTCTAGATGCTTTTACTGATGGAACAAAAAATGTTTTTATACATGTTTGTCTAAACTGTCTCCATGTCATGACAGTTTGGTATGACATGTCAGACAGATAGTCTGTGAAAAAATCAAGCTTCTCCCAATGCTAACTAGAAACAACTGATCACAGCCAGGAGGCGGGTCTTAGTGCTGTCAATCATGTCAATCCCCAGTTCCTCCTTGAATGCTAAAGCTAGTTAGCATGGCAGCAGATAAATGGTTTTCCTGTAACAGTAAGTTGTTTCTACACCATTAGCACATTTAGCAGTGTGTTCATGAGTTGATTGACAGCACTAAGCCCCTCCTCCTGGCTCTGATTGGTTGTTTTTGGTGGGGAACAGTGCATTTCTTCAGACAGCAATAGCAGCTCACAGATTATCTTTGTCAGATCAAACTGTCACGATTAAACTATCATAGTTTTAACGAATAAAAAATATATTTTTAATAAAATTTTTATCACGTCTTCATGACTTGCTTTTGATTTCACCATCTGATCTAAGGTCCAATACAGATTAAAACATGCCAGGGATTATCTGGATCTGTAGTTATAACTATTCTTGTTTCTGAAAGTGTTACATGTTAACTGTTTAAATATTAAATATCTATTTACAGTACACTCTGCCAACTGTACAAATGTATAGGTTCATGTTTTCATGGACTTTTAAGTCCTGTTGTAACCAGATACATTTAACCCCTTCATTCCACCTGCTAACGAACCCTGCTAGTCAATAAGCCGTGCAGCAGAGCCACAGAAAGTCTTCCCTTCTCACAGTAGCCGGGTCACCTAGAGGTCAAGGGCCGTCGGAAACCACATCTGGAAATCCTGATTCCCACGCAGAGCAGATCAAAAGAGATCATCAAAGTGATCTACACCTCTCCCATGTGGTAAGTGTTTGACATGGTTGGGGGTGGGACATTAGCTCGGTTCTTGTCCCCGCTGTCGTCCTCCCAGACTTGTGGCTAAATCACGCAGACAGGCATATCTGACCTGCTCCATCTGGGCCTGCTTATCCCTTTACGTGGCGGACCGAGACGAGCCATCAGCCGCCGCAGACAGACGAGACTCTGGTATGACGTGGAGGATGGATGGCTGGAAGAACTTCCCGTTTTCTAGGAAATGCGTCAGGCTTGACAGAACGAACCGTTCAGGTCACGTTGAGGTCTGACAATCGGTTATTGCTGCTGTGCGCAGCGATAAAAAGAAATAAAGTAGGGCTGGATCGATTAATCGAATTAACCGTGATTAATTGATTATTGAATTAATCGGCAACTCATTTAATAACCAATTAATCATTAACTGGTTTATACAGATTTTAAAAGGGTAACTTGGTTGGGAAAAAAAAAATATTCAGAGCAGTAATTAAGCCAAAACTGTACATAAAATATAAACATTTTGCAGTTAAGATAAAAACACTTTTGTCTGTTTTAGCCAAAACTATTCAAGTGGCAGTTTTAGCTTCAACAAGTTTATTTTTAGTAAGCATTGCCTAAAATGGCAAAAAAAAAAAAAAAAAATTAGTCAATAAGCATTGCCTAAATTTTTAGACAATTCCCTTTATTAATTCCTTGTTAAAAAAGGAATTATTTGTTTATCTGCATCTTGTATGTATTCCCAATGTATTAAAAAGTGTAGGGCTGAAATGACTAATTGTGATTAATTGACTGTTGAAATAATCAACTATTTTAGCAATTGATTAATCATTACATATACAGACTCAAAAAACTATATTAACAGCGTTGTGTATATAAAAAAAACTTAAGTAGTTCAATTAAATATCTGTAGAATGTGCCATTTTTATCCGATTAATCTTCAGAATAATCGATCAATCGGTTACTAAAGTTGCAGTTACTTCCGGCCTGTTAAAGTTAAAGTGTAAAATGAAAAGAGAGGATCAGAGAACGGCGACGAGCTGAGCTGCAGCAGGGCTGTGGGCCTGATACGGTTTCCAGTAGACATTCCTTTACGGTGAGAGTGTGCGTTTGTGTTTCACCAGGTGCCTGGAATGCTTCTGGACAAACACACAATAATTCACTCAAACAGCCTTTTGTGTTTCTCACCGCTGCACATTTAAGTCGGCGAGGAAGACAAACGTTGGACTCTTTGGGCAACAATGGAAATCTCTGTACGGCTGCAGAATTCCCCAACAGTCGGCCATTACATTGTTGGGGATTTATGTTCCCCAGCGGAGCAGCTCACCCGAACGTTCAGATACCAGAGTAAACAGGAATGTTCAGCATTGCGCTCCAATATTCATTAGTCACTGCGTTTGACTTAATCAGTTCAACATAATTCAATGATCAACAGCAACAATGTGCCAGGAATGTCGGCGTTACCGTTAACTGATGGCGTGACTAACGGCACCACGGGTTCTGTTTATTCTCATACCCATAAATAGTCCTCGACTTTCACCTCACTGGACGTAAAAGAAAATAACTGAAGCTACTTTCAGGAATTTTAGATAATTAAAGCTACATTTTAGGCATTTTTCTACCCTGAGATATTTCAGAGCAGTGGGGTTACGTATCAGTACACCCATAGTGTTACGTTACAGAACGAGGACTGCATGGATACAATGTTGGGTGAGAACATTTTCCACAAAGACATTCAGTTCATGATAAATTAACAAAACAGGTATCAAGAAAACAGGCAGAGGGGTTTAAAAAGGGCTTCTTCTTTTATATAACCCAGTGTTTGGTTCAGAACATCTCAATGACAGCAAACTGCTCAGAATAAACCCACATCACCACTACTCCACCACCGAACCTGACAGGAGGCTGGAGGCATTCGGGCTGATCAGGAGTTTAATCAATAAATGTATTGTCATCTGGATGGATGGATGGTTAACAGCTGGTTGGTTGGTTGGATGGATGGATGGATGGATGGATGGATGGTTGGTTGGTTGGTTGGTTGGATGTTTAACGTATAGATGGATATTTCAAGTTCTATATTTAATCAATCATTAAAATCAAAAATTGATTGTTGCCTAAACAGGTTCCATGTTGCTGATAAATTAAAAGCCATTCATGAAAAAAGGGATTGTGTAGACCTTTCAAAATAAAACTTCAAAATAAAAAAAATCATATTTTTTTAAAGACAGAAGCTTCTTCAGATTTGCTGCAATACAGACTGCTATAGAAGATCTTTCCTGCCAACAGGAACTCTGAAGAATTTGGATTAATGAGTTACAACAACATTTTATTTCCCTTTGGGATTAATAAAGTATTTTTAAATCTGAATTTGAAAACTAGCTGAT
>NW_015113090.1:322213-344300 GCF_001443285.1 Poecilia latipinna | reverse complement strand
GGTTGCTAGGTAACGGCCGAGTTCCGCTGGGGTTGCTAGGTAACGGGCAGTGCCTGCTGCTGATTTGTGATCAGCAGCACAAATCAGCAGGATTTTCAGCAGCATTTTCCGTTTGAAGGTTTTTGAAACGGCTCATTTTCCAGACACCAAAAATCAATAACTTATTCCTATAAAACGGCTGGATGGTTTTTTTGTTTTTAAATTTTTAGAACCAGGTGAGACCCAAATGTAGGTACAAAAACGTGTCAGTTGTTTCTCAAGTTTATACATCTAAAACAGTCGTCAGAGCTTTATTTCTCCATTATGTTGTGAGATACTTGTCATCTCCCAAAGCCAAACGAGAAGAAGAGAAGCTAGAATTAGAGAGTGGCTACACAGAGGAGGACAGAAATAGCTGAGGGTGTGTAGGCCCGACTCCGACCACTGGCATGCACGAGGAAGCAGCCTCCATTCCACAGACTAGCAGATGGTTTAGAGACGCTACATCCCACATGCGAGCGCCGGCCGGCCTTCCCCACCCTCGGCTATTCTGGGCCTCTCTGCCACTAGTGGCTTTCACTCAGCAACCGCACAAATGAAGCAGGAGAAGCATGAGAAACAGGAAGGTCTGGAGATGTTTGTTCTGCACGGCTCCGTCTTTGTTGTTGTTGTTTTTACTTTTAATTATGACGTGTGAAAGCCGCTTCAGAGGAGTAATGCTTCGCTGCACTGCAAACACACAAAATCTTACCAAGTTTATTTGGTCCAGTGCAAATATGCTAGTACACTTGAAATAGGAGAAAAGTAACTTTTCAGCTTGTTTTTAAAAATACTGTTTCCACTGGCAAATTATGTCTATTTATAACAAAACATTTTGCCACATTAGAAGTGAAATAATCTGCCAACAAAACCACAACGTTTAAAATCAATATTAAGGAATTAATGACTTAAAACAAGCTTATATATTTTGCTGAAGTGTAAGTTAGTTTTATCTTATTTCAAGTAAACTAAGATATTTGCTCTATAAATCCTTGGTAGGATTTTGTGTTTTTGCAGTGTGAAGCAGAAACTTAAGTTTATTTAATGGGTTTCTGTGTTTGAGGAAACTTCAGTTAAAATGTTTGCTGTTTGTGAAACTTTTCCTAAATAATTCAGTTTATTTTTTAATGAGGCCAAAAACTCGGTTAAAACAATAATCTGCCTTAATCCCAAAGATATTATTGGTGAATTAGTGAGAAAAAAGTGCTAATCTGTCCAGTATTGATGCCAAATTAAATTACTTTATTGCAAACTTTTTATTGTAACTTTATTGTTTATTTGATGGGGGCAGATAAGAGAAACACAATCTAATACCTGCATCACAGTGTTTGTAGCCTTGAAGGGCCTTTAATTAAATGAAAAGATCAACAGTTTCACAACAAAATGCTCAAAAAGAGATTTAAGAGAATTAATTTAAAGTTAGAGTTAAGACAATTAGAATATTTAAAAATTAGAAAAGTTCTGGTTCATCTTTAGATCATTTAAATGAATATTTTAATGTCAATTGAAGCATTATTTGTCTCTCACAAAGATGAGTCAGAAGTTTACATACACTAATGGTAATATGCTCAGACTATCAGCCAATCAAGCTTCTGATTAGTGGATTTTTAAATAACTGGTTCAACTGTTTAGGGCTGCAAAAGATACATGAGCAAAAACATAAAATAACCAATTATTATTATTATAAAGAAAAATATCAAAAATATTGTTTTCAAACTTTTCCTTAAAGGAGAAGTAATACATTTTATAGTGGAACCATAAATTTTTATTGAATTACTTAGAAAAAGGGAAAAAAAAAGATACATTTAGGACCTTCTAAGGCAAACATTTATTTCAATCAATTAATCAATCAAATTAATTTTTTTTAGCACATTTCAGCACTAAGGCAGTTCATGAGTAAAAAAATAAGTTAATTTATTACCATTATATTTTTTTTAAAATTGAACATTTATCATTTTAGTAAGAGTTTTGTTTAGTATAAAATGGTTTAAAATGTAAAAATAGTAGATAATCGTCAAAAAAATTATTCCTTTTTTTTCTTTAAAGAACTAAAGATCTTACAGCTTTTGTGGCTCTAAACAAGTTTTGTTCAGCAGGACTAAATGGGGGGGAACATATATATATGTATATATATATATATATATATATATTTTTTTTCTTTTTTTTTTTTTTTCTTTTTAAAGCCTAAATTTTTTTAATTTTAGTCACAGTTTACTAAAAACCACAACACAGTTCTATGTCAGTTCTAAAACTTTAGTCTGTTTTGATGTCAGATAATATTTTATAGCGTATGTAAATATCTGGTTTCAACTATATTTTCTACAACGGCCCAAACTTCCAAAGTTTCATTAGAGTTTAAAATGGGAGGAAACTCTTGATCAGAACCAAACGACCCTGCAGCCTTTCAGCCCGTTTCTCTGCACCTGCAGCCACGGTTTCATTCAAAAACTTTGCATTTCCATTTGAATACCAAATCCCAAATGCGGGTCAAGACTCAGCTGCGCCCAAATCCAGGAGCTTTAATGTGTTTAACATTCAAGTTATGAAAATTTAAAATGGAGCGAATTCTTGTTCTCATGTTTATTATTACATTAAAATGAAAGTAAAAAGTGCTTGTGTTGTATTTTAAACTTTCAACTTGAAGAAGATTGTAAGTTTTCTATAAAAATCTCGGCCTTTTGCATCGGCTGCGGTGGATCAAATTAGTCTTGTGGTCGGGAGACTCAGAATCATTTCAGGAACAAAATGGCCGCCAGGCTGGACTTTGGACCGAGTCGTTCTGATGGCGTTCGACAACAAAATACCAAAACTTTTACAATGGAAGATCATATTCATTCACTGTCCATTGAAGAAAAAAAGTGTTTTACTTCATTTGAAAATCTAAAAATAGATGTAAAACCAAAAATAGCAACAACAAAAAAAATCTGTCTAAACGGTAATTTTTAAAATTATTTCTATTTTAAACATTTTGTAACTTTTGTGGCTTTAAATGAGTTTTGCTTAGCTGGGATAAATGCGAAAAAATCTAAATAGGTTTAAACCTAAAAATAGATAATTGTCAAAATTATTAATTTTATTTATTTTTTTAAAGATCTTGTAACTTTTGTGACTTTACTGGTTTTGTTTAGCTGGTTTAAAACCTTAAAATAGCTAATATTGAAAAATTCTTACCTTTTTTAAGGATTTTGTAACCTTTGTGGCTTAAATCGGTTTTATTCGCTGGACTAAATGTGGAAAACCTAAAAATAGGTTCAGTTTGGGTGAAAAGTTTCTATTTTAAGGCCAACTAAAGTTTCTCAACAAACAAATTTCACAGAACAACTTTAGCTGATCACCTAATAAAGACTTCTGCTGACATTAAAATCATTCAGTTGTGTTTTTTCAGACGTGACTCAGGCTGTTGTCTTATTATCGCGCTCACAGGTGCATGCTGGGTAATGTCGGCATAACGTGCAGACTGTGTTTATCCTAATCTTTTTATTCCAGGCTGAGCCGCAGAGATGTTGCGTCTCATTCGGTCCAGACTGCTGATGAAACTCATCATTTCCACCAGAGTAAAGTTTCAGCCCCGGAGGAGCAACATGTCTGCCTCTGCAGCGTCATAATCCTCATCCTGCTGCGCATCCAACACTCACTCTGACGGCGCCACCTGCTGGACAACAGCTGCACGACGACAGAAAGGAATGCAGCCTCTTCCGTCTTTTTAAGGCTGTATGTGGAAATCCTTGGAGAATGTAAATGTAAATTGTTTATTGTTTAGACAAAATGTTTTGTTGATGGCTTTAAGGATCTCTTAGAGTGGATGAGTGCAGGAAGTTTTTGTGTTTACTATTGAACTCTGGGTGAAGTACAGAGGAGTAGTTCAAGGCCAGAAATGTGTTGATGTTACATCTGAGAGGATTTTTACAACAACTAAAGTATCATTTTAGCTGAGAAATCACATCCGGAAGTGGCTCAAGGTTCAGTAAATACAAGTTTGTGTGGAGCTTTTCTGACTTTGTGATGTTTTAAAGACGAAGAGGAAGGAAGAGATTAAACCCGGAGTGGTTCTCTGATGCAATCTCACTTTTTCTGGACTTTCAGAAGGCCTGAGCATCAGAGGAGAACCCAAAGGTTTTACTCAAGTAAGAGCTGCACCAATTCCACTTCTTTTTACTCAAGTAAAAGTAAAAAGTAGCTGTCTACTAAAAAGGTGCAAAAGTGACTCAAGTACAGCGTAACTGATCAAAACATTACTATGCTCATCAGATGGACCAAAATATAAAGCTATGTGGTATTTCATAGACAAAAAAGTCAGAATTTTGGGAAAATCCACATTGCTGCTGCTTGTGTTCTCACTAAAACCAGGAATGTGGAGAACATCACCCAGTTCTAAAGTCCTTCCTCTGAGACAACAGGCTTCAAAATACTGCTGTTAGTTTATAAATCACTGAACGGCTTAAAGATCTGCTGTTGTATCAACCTTCCAGACCTCTCAGGTCTTCTGGTTCTGCTCTACATCCCCAGAACCAGAACTAAACACAAATCTTAAACAAACCTCCAGAAAACTGCAAAACAGCCGACCTTTAAATCTAGACTAAAAGCCCGTTAGAGTTGCTTTTGAAACATAATAAATTAAAGATTGATCAATAATCTATTACTACTGCTGCTCCCTCTGTGTGGCGTCCGGCTGAGAGGAGCCTGTCGACCGTATCAGCTCTTCTTTGACCCAGAGAAGCGAGGCCATGCTGCCTTATCAGCATATCTACAGGGCCAGCCCCAGGTTTCTCTTTATTTTAGTTTTTTTTTTTTTGTGCTGCCATGCCTCTGGGTTTCAGGTGGGCTTTTTGTTCCTGAATGCAGGCTGTGGGCATGAAGAACAATGCTGCGTTCAGAGAGTGAGGCAGAAACCGCACGTAGCAGCACATTATGTAAGGAAACTCCCGCACCTCCCTGCCTTCATTCCTCTCTGCAGCTAAAAATGTACTTTGTTTACATCTGCCAAAATAAATAAGCACAATTAGAAGTACCTGTTTGAAATACAGTAACTGTTGGGTGTTTGAATTTCTCTCACACGTACATAAGAGATAAAAATAGCAGAAGGAAAAAAGACAAAACTCGAAAATAAAATGTTGAATTTCATGGCAATAAAGTGAAACCGAGTAAAGAATAGTTCAACAGCTAATCCATAAAAAACTGATCTTTATTTAGTTCATTTATTTACCTATTTATTTATATTTATTTTATGTATTTATACATTTTTTTATTTTTCCTTAACAGCCCCGGTGTTTCTGTGTTTGTCCTATATTTTTATGTTTATTGAGATTCATTTATTAATTATTTTTATTCAGTTGCTTGACTTGCCTTCCAGAGTTGCTTTTATTTAAAACTTCGTTGCTCTTTTGGAAGCTGCAGCTCAGAGGAGGAGCTTCGCCTCGAAGGCGGAGCTAAGTCCACCCAGGCGTTTTGCACAGCTTATTGGTTGCCATGGAGATTAAAGGATTTCTCAAACATGCATGAAAAACATCAAAGGTTTGGCTTTGATGCAGGAAAAAATTATGACGTGAAGCTCAAAATAGTACATTTTACACCATACCTTGTCACTTTTTTTTTTTTTTTTTACCATTTCCCCCCCTAAATCACATCAACAGTGAACTTTCCTCCATATCAGATTGAACTTAAATCAGCTGGAGCGAGGACGGGTCAGTGCTCTGGCTACAGGTCCAAGGTTGCTGCGATAATGAATGTGTAGCAACATTTCAGGCCACAGTGCACATTAAACCACAAACGCGCTGAAAGGAAAGACTTTCTGCTGAGGTGAGTCTGTTTCAGCTTCATACTGCAGAGTTAAACTCAGAACAATTAAAATGGATCATAAAAGCTTATATGTTTATATTTAGACTTAAGTTTTAATCCAAGGGAGGAAGGGAGAAGTTCAAATATAAAGTTAAAAGGTTTCATGCTCTTGATGTTGTGATGAACTTTGATCATCTGGTTTCTGATTAAACAAGAATTCCTGCAACGCATGGAAAGATAATACAAACAGGTTTAGTGGTTGATAGAAATGACGGGACAAATAATCTGACATGGGGAAAAAAAAGTCCAAAAAAAGTGGAAGTAAAATAACGTTGATAAAAAGGTTCCCCGTTTCTTGTGCGATTGTAAAAGTTAGACCTGTTTTTTTTAAACACCTCAAATTCAACCTTATAGAAATTCTTTTTTTTTTTTACACTTAAACTCCTTATTTTAATTTTTCAGCTCTGATAAACCTTTTAATTAATTTAATTTTTACTTTTGGGTATTTACCAGTTTTAAAAAGTCATCTTACTGTTGATCTAATTAAATAATTCAGTTTATTATTTTCTTTTCTTATGTTTTATATTATTAGATTATTGTATTACTTTAACTTGAATTAATTTTTACATTTTTATTTTATTTAGCAAAATATGTAAGCAAAGTGAAAGAGTTTCTGTAGTTTCCATGTGTTAAAATTCATGTTTCTTACACTATAGTAATAGTTTGGAAAGACCTGTTGTGAAATTCCCATTTCTGATTAATACTAATTTATTTAAATACATCATGGGAAAACAAAGCCACATTATCTGAAAAGACTAACATTTAAATTTGTATTTATTAATTTTTGTCAAATATGTTTATTTTGTTGGTACTAGACACCATTTAGTCAATTAGTCTATTTTATTTTATTTCTTCTTGAACTACTTTGTTAAATTTTATTTCATTGTTGTAATTAATCCATTCAGTTTGATGGAGCATGTAGCAGCATCATTATGTAAGGAAACTCCCGTTTATATAAACATTTTTTATATAATATTTGTAGTCTGTACCGTATGTTGAATAACATAATTTATTTTGTTGTATTGTTTCTATTGTACCTTAAATTAATTAATTTCCTTTAATTAATTAATTAATTTACTTTTTATATCATTTTACTAAGCAAAAATTTAAATTTATTCACTCAGTTTTTCCTTTAATTTTTTTAACTTTCACTGAAGTCTTTTTTATTACTCTATTTTATTGTATTATTTATATTTATTCAATTTTAATTAATTCATCTTATTCATTTCCTCTTATTATTGTAGTTTATTATATTTTTTACTTTGACTTTAATTAATTTATCTTATTTAATTTAATTTAATTTTATTTAGCGTTTACCTGGAACCTTCTATTGTGACGCATAATTCCACACGGAACGTTTTGACCGTTGCACCCGCGAGCTGTCAAATCAACAGAAGTAGCTCCCATCGTACCTGTGAGGTAAGATGTGTCATGATGGAAACTTTCCATTTTTGTTGTAAAACTCCCAGTTTCTGAGTGAAGATGTTGTTGTTGGGTCTAACTGGAAGGAAACCAGTATGAACTGGTTGTGTTAAGCTAAATGCCGCGTTTCAGTGCTAGCTTTGACTTTGTCATCGCTAATTAACGCACCTAGCTTGTTTTGACATTGTTAAGACTTTATGGAGTAAACTTATGAAGCTTAAAGCAAAGTTCAGACGCCGTTTGAAATATTTATTTGAATATTTCGCAGTTCTCGTGTCGGCGGAGGCTAACACCCCCTGGTTCATGATTACATGATTAACATGGTGATCCAATTATCTCTGCAAACTGGCCAGACACAACAACAACACTCTGCAAACTGGGGACTACAGAGATTATTCAGCATGGTGTCGCGTTATTTTTAGACAAAGGTGTCGGAAAGTAGATTAAAATTCAGAAATATGGATCAGTGCTGCAGGGGACTGATGGGAATACATAACAGTATCTGGTTTAAACATACAGTAGCCAAAATAATGAAATCATGATCATTTTAATACATATTTTACCAACAATGTGACATTTATCAAACTGAGCAGAATAGAAATATCCTTTTTTGTCCCACAGTAGGGAAATTCAGGTGCGACAGCAGCAAGTCAGAAGGGAAACAAAAGATGATTTGGTTGTTTTCCTGTTGAAATGTTCCTGGATTTATGTCTCAGTAAAGGTTGAAAATGCATGAAAGTCCAATGTGCTCAGGTGATTAAAAAAGATGATACACCATACCGTTGTATTAATATTTACGCCTTTTCTTCAAATGTACTGTAATACAGACTGCTATGGGAGATCTTCTGTGCCAACAACCATTTGGATTAATATGAGTTACAACATTTAGTTTCCCTTTGGGATCAATACAATGTTTTGAAGTTTAATTTTAATTGAATTTGAGTAAGGAATAAGTCACTTAGTCATGATAAATTCAAACCAATGCAATATTTTCAATTTCTCTCTTTTCTCTTTCTTTCTACAAAAACCTGATGATAGAAGTCTTCAGTCTGGTGCTTTGGTCTCAACTACGACAATTTTGTTTACAGAGACTCCATAATTAATTTTATTTGTTGTTTCTGTTGTCTCGTTTATTTATTTTGGCTATTTAAAATGTCTTCCAGTTCCAGTGTTAAATGTTCAATAGAATTTAAAGGTTTTTGAGAATCTTGAGAATGTGTTCCTGCATTATTATTATCCCATCGCCATTATATTACGTGCTGGAAATAATATCGTTTATCGCATTTATCATCCAGTTGAATTTTTTTCTCATGACAGACCTAGTTTTATGTAGGCTTTTGCTAACCCTGATGTAAAAAGAGCTGTCACTATGACAAATGTTGCTGGGCGATAAATTGTCCCAGAAGTTTTTGCAATAAACTGTAAAACTGTTGTTTTGAGACCATTTTCAACTAATGATGCAAGAACACATTCTCAAAAATAAAAAAACCTTTAAATTCTAATGAATATTTAACACTGGAACCAAAAACATTTTAAATATTCAAAATAAACAAAACAACAGAAACAAATAAATTATAAAGTCTCTGTACAGAAAATTATTCTAGTTGAGACCAAAGCACCAAACTGAAGATGTTCATCATCCAGGTGAAAAGAGACAAACCAGGAACTATACAAATGGAAATTACTGAGTTCCTTTTGATCATGCGATCAATTTATCTATTGATTATTGTGACATTCCTAGCAGCACCGTTTTGTGTGTTTCCCTGCAGGATGGCTCAGACAGACAGCAAGGTTCTGGTTCTGGGAGCGCTGGCCGGAGTGGCCGGCATCAGCCTGGCTGTGGTGTTTTACCGCGGCTTAAGATCCAAGCGCAGAGTCTCCTGGCCGGGCTTCTACCAGAACCGTACCAACGACCCGGGGTCCGGCCTCCTGCTGGTGGACGGCCCTGTTCTGCCCAGGGGTCAGGCCGAGGTGCTGGAGCGCCTGGAGGCCCTGATCCAGTGTGTGTCTGAGCTGAAGGAAGAGATGAAGGCACTGAAGACGGCGCTGCCCGCCCTGCCAGACCAAGTCAGGGAGGAGCTGAAGGGCCACAGCGAGGCGCGGCGAGTCGGCGCCCAGCACAGGACGGCAGCGACGAGGAGGAAAAGAGCAGCGGGCGCCGCCAGCAGCCCAGAGGGACAGAGCTCAGAGGACGCAGAGAGCGAGGGAGGGTGAGTCTGTCAGGGCAAAATGATCCAAAGCATCTCTGCATGCAATCAGCCCCAAAAGGTCTGAAAACTAAAGACCTGGAATATCTGAAAATCAGCTAAAAGTAACTCCAGATAAGAAGTAAATGACACAATAAATAAGAATAAGTAGGAATATAAGGAGCTTCCACACTGCAAAAACATAAAATCTTACTAAGTATTTCTTGTCTAGTTTGTAGTGCAAATATCTTATTACACTTGAAACAAGAGAAAACTAACTTACAAGTAACTTTTCAGCAAATTGTAGGAGCTTGTTTTGAGTCAATTAATCCTTAATATTGATTTAAAAAGTTTCAGTTCCACTGCCAGGTTGACTTTCAACAGGTGCTACAGGTGCTGTGCCAATTACACCTGGTTATTCAGTAGCTTATAGACCAGTTTTAACACCAGTGGTGCTTTTCTGACTGTATCAGTCGCTAACATCTTTGTGGAGAAATTTTGGCCACTTTTCCCCAACATTTGATTTAAACCACTGATTTAAGTGGTTTAGTGTCAGTACATTTTATTTATTGTTAGTTTTGTCAGTTTCAAGTTATTTCAGTGACCATTAGCAGTTTTCTCCATGTGTTTGAATCTGAATATGATTCCCATCTTAAGTTAGTTAAAATAAATTATCAGTACGTACTTTGGCGACTTAATTACAACAGACTCCAGGACTTAAAACATAAACAATGAGCCTAGCTAACGCGTCGTGTCCAATTATGGAGGAAATTATAGTTTCTGTTGGTTATTTCCCCTTTTTAATTCAGCATAAAGGTGAATGAATTTTCTTCCCCACCTGTGGAACCAGTTCGATCGTTTTATGCTTCAAATTACCGTGTGACACATTAGCCTAAGGTGCTGGATAGAAATGGCAGAATAATCAACTGTGAACCGGCACCTTGAACCCACGCCAGCCTCAGATTGAGTAAACAGCAGATGGGTTTCTTTTTCCTTTTAAAAGGTTCGCCTTATGAAAACAAACACCAGCAGCAAAGTGACAGAGATTAATCCAAGGTCTGGAGGCGGGACTGGAGTTTCTCTTGTGCTTGATTCATTTACCACAAATGAACAACTGAGAAAACGCATCAGAAACAGTTTTTCACTTAAACAGGGATTTGTCTGCTTTGACGAAAACAGACAGTTTTGCTAACTATCTTCTTGCAGCGTGACGTCATGTGTGGAGGGCATTTTTATATTAATCCCCTCAAATTTTATTTAATCCTCATGGTTTAGGTTTTTCCAGCAGCAGGCATTCTGGACGGTTCCTTCTGTCTTTTCTTGTCTTTTCTAGTTTAAAGAGAAAAGCAGCTTGATATATTTGACTGGCAACTGATCAGAAAACTGAGCGTGGAAAACAAGAAAGGTGGAACATCAGAAGCTTTTTCTGTCTTCTATCTCCATTTAAAATAAGTCATTTTAACTTAGGTTTTAATAATAATGACTGAAAAACAGATTACATTTGTAAAAAATAAAAATGAAATTAGATTTTTCTTTCTCACCTTCACGTTAACTCTCTGAAAATCATTGGGCTGAAATATTCAGTGTCATGAATTGTGTTTTAGATGCTAATGTGACTTTTAGCCAGTTGAACCAAAGCTCAAGTTGGACATAAATAATATTCATCCAAAGGTCAAAGGTCACAGAGGGATGGAAGAACTGATGAGAAACAGGGGGATGAAGAAAATAGACAGATATTGTTGCAATATTTTTTCAGTATGATGCAACTCTAGTCATGTATGGTAATCAAATAAAATTAAAAACTATGGTTGGCATTCATTAAATTCGTTTTTTGAATAAAAATTAAACATTTTATTGCCTAAAATGCAACAACACAGGATTCCTTTAGTGAAAAAAAGAAAATCCTTTCTGCTTGACTCAACAGCAGTACAGTGTAGGATTGATCTGGTTATTGTTATTTTAGATTATTTGATGAATAATTGGACAGCAAAAGGTGATTAATAGATTTTTTTTTTAAAGAATTTGAATCAGGTGATGCTAACATGCATTTAAGGAGTTCTGGGTAGAAGACAAATGTTTTTGTTGTCTTAAATGATAAATGTGCAGTTAGTTGCTGCTCTGAAGGTGTTGTTCTTTTAGCAAATAGCCTTTTTCAGAGTCTGTATATTCCAGTCGCTAAATTAATTGGCTATTATTTTAACACTCGATTAATTGTTTTGGTCCTACATATTATGATTGCCAGAAACACAAAAGTTGTAATAGTAGCCAAGTTTGTATAATTTTTTAATAGCAGGTGGGGGGCTGCACAAAATCAGTCCAAGGGCCACAAGTGGCCCCCAGGCCTCACTTTGGGCACCCCTGGCTTGCATCACTACCTGAGTGAATGTTGCGTAACCCGACTGAAGCCGGGCGTCGCCCAGAGCCTGCAGCTCATTTATTTCAGGTCATGCATGTTTGTTGAAGTGGGATCCAGACGGCTGATTGGTGGAAAACGGCTACACATCACACGGCACGTCTTTCATAACGTTTCAGGAACATTTCAGCTCGGCCGGCGTGCGATGTTACAACCAGCCGTGCCACTGGCTGGCAGAGCAGCTGTGACGCGGTTCGCTGGTGTCTGCTTACAGCCGGCAGCCACATCAGATGCTCTTAATTACAGCTCAGGTTTAAAAGAAATCACCGAACGCACACACCTCTCATAATTAAAGAACCTGCCGCTCTGTCATTTCTACAGACAGTGTGTGTGTGTGTGTGTGTGTGTGTGCGCGCGTGCGTGCGCGTGTGTGTGCTTGCGTGCGGTGATGAAAGGGAGTGTGCGTGCGCGCGTGTGTGCGTGCGGTAATGAAAGGGAGTGTGTGTGTGTGTGCGCGCGTGTGTGCGTGCGGTAATGAAAGGGAGTGTGTGTGTGCGCGTGCGTGCGTGCGTGCGTGTGTGTGTGTGTGTGTGCGTGTGTGTGCGTGCGGTGATGAGAGGGAGTGTGTGTGTGTGTGTGTGTGTGTGCGTGCATGCATGCGGTGATGAAAGGGAGTGTGTGTGTGCGCGTGCGTGCGTGCGTGTGTGTGTGTGTGCATGTGTGTGCGTGCGGTGATGAAAGGGAGTGTGTTCTGTTCGCCTACCGGAGCGAGACAACGTCTCTAATCCTCTGCATGCTCAGGTTTTGCTCACACTGCAAAAACACAAAACATAACCAAGCATTTCTGGTCCTGCTTCTAATGAAAATATCTCAGTTCACTTTAAATAAGACAGAATTACCTTTAAAGTAACTTCCCAACAACAAATATGAGCTTGTTTTAAGTAAATAATTCCTTAATTAAAAAGTTCTAGTTCCACTGGCAGATTATTTCACTTATAATATGGGAAAAGTGACTTGAAATAATCTGTGTAACGAGAACTTTTTCATCAGTTAATCAATCAATAGATCAATCAATCAATTAATACTATTAGTACACTTAAAATAGTTCTAGCTTATTTTGAGTGTACTAAGATATTTGCACTAGAAACTAGACTAAAATTGTTTTTGTGTTTTTGCAGTGTGCTCATCATTTTTATAGCACATTGTTACCCCCCAGTCAAACCTAATGTTACAGTCGAAGTTTACGGGGCAGAAAAAAGTTTTTCCATTCGAATTGTTTGGAAATATTTTCTCCATCATGGCAGCAGATTACCAACAGGGGGCGCCAGTGAAATAGAAACAGCAGCATGTTGTGTTGCTGCTGAAAATGATGGATGTGTGTGAAAGCATGACTTTATTACTCTCTGGAAGTGATCAGTTATGCAAGCCTAATGGTTTTTGTTGCTTTTTTCCCTTGTCTCTTTAGATCAATATTGTAATTATTATTTTATTATTACTTCAGTTTGTCCTTCGTGTTTGCAGAGGTCGCTCACCTGTGACCAGTGTGGCAGTTTAAGCCCAACTGCAGGGTCACGATGCACATCAGTTCTGCAGAACTGTTAGCTGTTTATGTCACAGAGACTCGCTCTCTGTTCGAAAGGAGATCCATCAATCACGCCGCCGTGAGCCAAGATGTCAGCGCCACCATCTGTAGACGTCCTGTAGGAACTTGTAATTCGTTAAACAGTTCCCGCTGAGTTTATTTGGATCACATCGCCGTAGCTCAAGGACATTACCACCTCTCCTTTTTTTCTCTTCCAAAAAAATAGCATTTCTGACACTGGATAGTTGTTGATTTAAGCAGATGTTAGGCAGAGTTTTGTTTGTGTGTGGGGCAAGCCTGTTCAGAAATGTTAAGAAGAGGAAAAAGGCGCTCATTGTCTGCTTTGTGATTAAAAGCTTTAGTCGAGCTTCCACATGACGTCATTCAGGCTTTGCTCCACACCTGTCAGATCGCGAGACGTTCACCTCCGTATCGCCGGATTAATTGGAGGCGCTCAGCCAAACACATTTATTCATCTTGGTTTTTCCGGGGGCCTCCATTTACGCTGTGAACAGAGGAATAACATGTTTGAAGAGTCTGACCACCTACGACTGTGTATTTAATTGATTACTCAACATTCAATTAGGGCTGGACAATAAACCAGAGCCAATTTCCAAATGTGATTGATTTTTTAAATTTTTGTTTTTTACAAAAGACTTGTAAAAATGGCTTTTATTCAGTCATCAGTTGTAGGACAAAGTAAAAGAATTACGAGGAAAAAGTTGTTTTGATGAGAAAAGTGCTTCCATAAAGTTATCAAAATATGTCGGGACCAGCTCAGTCAGTGTGGGTCTTTCTTTGAAATAGACTCAGTTTCAAAGCTCATTTCAAAGTCTTGCTGCTGATAATAATTTGATGATGTATTAAAAGATTAAAGGGGAATCTATTATGCAAAATTCACCTTTTGCATGTTTTTATTTATGCTTCCATTTGAGCCTCAACTGTTTTTAAAAGCAGCTCAAGTGCTTAAAAAACATCCAGACATTTTCTGGCAATAAATGAATGTCTTTTGGTGTCTGAAAAATGAGTCGTTTCAAAAACCTCCTGTTTACTGAGTCACACTGAGCCGTTACCTAGCAACCCCAATGAAGCCCACCCCGTTACCTAGCAACCCAAGCTGAGCTCAATCATGCATGCACTGTACAATGGCTGCTGGAAAGGACAAGTGCTTTCCATCCAGGAACAACTCGCTGCATTAGTGTTGGTTGTGCAGGAGGCTCCACTTCAAACTTTCTATCTAAGAAACTTTTTATTTTATAAAAATTTTGTTCAGTTGAGCCGAAAACAATTTGATGGCTTACTTTTAATACAGAAAACGTGCAAAATCCTTTAAACGTTTTGGATCTACGATGAATATAATCCCTTCCCAGCAACAACAAAAAGAAATATGTATTAATATCGGGCGACTTTATTTGCTTCATTGTAGTTTTTTTTTTCTTGGCCTGTGAATACTTGACTCTGCAGTTCAGCTGATGTGACAAAAAGTTTACTGGACTCTCATTCTGCAGGTGGACGTCAAGAGAAACCGCCACGTTCAGTATATCTTTCATGGAACGTTGTTGCCAAAGGTATTTTTTCATATGGGATTGTGTAAACTGAGTTTCCACTCCATTTTTTCCCCCTTGGCTATTTCTGGAACAAAGTTTCACCACATCCAAGCGGAGATGCTATTTATAGCCGTACAGTAGAGACGAAACCGGCAGCAATAAAAGAACCACTGCTTCCTTCATTACCGCCTTGTGATGTCATCTCCTGGTTGTGACAAACAGGTGACAGATTTTTTTATTCACCTGCTGAGGCGAACAAAACTTTCTTTCACAAAACATTTCATCAACTCATTTGTATTCGTATTAAACGAGTGGCTGAACTTTTGGATAGAAAATGCTTGATAAATTAATCTTTTCAAGTTGAGTCAATGTGAAAAAGTTAAGTATTAGACTGGCCAACAAGTTATCCCACAATGCATTGTGGGATAACTAATTAAGCCACTTTCTTCATTTTGTCACAGAAATGTGTTTTTAGATGTTTAACGGAGACTCCAAAGCTTCATCTGTGCCTGGGGTGTCCAAACTTTTTGTCATGTATCCAAATTGTCGAGTCAAAATTATTTACAGGCCAAGAAGAAAATAAAACTAAGAAAAAGCAAATAGTTTTTTTATTGGAAAAGGATTTTATTCATCGTAGATCCAAAACATTAAAATGTTTTTAAATGTTTTGTGTATTTAAAAAAAATGTATCTAATGGAATAAATGTATCAATTTGTTAAAACAGTTAAAAACAGTTTCTTAGATGTGAGGTTTTTAGGAAACTTTGAATAATTAATTGAGGGTACTGCACTGTTTGATAACAAGGATCAATTGGAATATATGATTAAATTTAATTTTTCTTTGTGCGATTCCATGTTAAATTAGCTGAAATTAAATTATTTTCAGTTACAAAAACAGGATTTGAGTCACTTTCTTTCTAAATGCTTGCTACATCTGGCCAAGTTAAATACGTTTTAATAAAAGCTGATTTGAGTGAAGCCAAGTTGGATTTTCAGTAAATTCTCAGCATTACGACAATTAGATAGGAAAAAGTTTTGATTTAAAATAAGTAGCGAGGGGAAGGGCAGTAGGCCAGTTACGCTAGCTTGACTTTGACAACCTTAACATGTAGATGTGCTGTGGAATTTGGTGTTTCGGTTCATTTAAAAAAGGCGACCCACACGCCAGCTCTCTGTCTGCGGGTCGCATCACAGATGTTTAAATTAGCTAATCAACCACCACCGTGTTAGATTAACTAAATGCAACGATCAATGTCAAGCCTAAAAACATAAAACTGTAACGGACTGAATGTTGGAAAGGTTTGCGTGTTTTTTTGGTGTTGAATCCTGATACACTAGTGGAGCTGTTGTCAGCCTGTTGCTATGGCAACGAGTCTGCGTGTAGCAGCCGACACAGAGAGAGAGAAAAAAGAAAAGGTTTTCAGTTGTTTTTTAACGGTTTTTCTGCGTTATTTCTTGCTTCGCTGTGGCGAACTGCACTGAATTAATAATATAACTCCAGGCGTTATTTTGTTAGTTGTTCCACCACAGCAGCGCGGCAACGGATGGATGAAAGAATCGCCTTTTTTCCGGATGTAAACAATAACACGAAGTCTCAAGTTTCAAGTCTAAAAAATTTACCTTAGGGTGTTTATTTACAACATAGTCAAATTTATTAAGTTATACTCACAAATTAATAAAACTCTGTTAACTTAAGCTAACATTTTGAGGCAACAGGTTTGAATATATTTAAGTAAAGACAACTACTTTTACAGCAAAGTTTTATGTAATTTTATGTCATTAAACATGAAATTATCAATTTAATGAAGTTGTGTAAACTTAAGCTGTATGGTTTTCACATACTACCATTTTTTCAAGGCACCAAGTTTTCTTAAGCTTTTTAAGTAAATTCCACTCACTACGTTTTACAGTGTAGGGGTAAACCCTGCATTAGAATCCCTGTTCAGCTTTCAGGAAGGGATGGGGGCTAAATAACTGGACTCCCTCCAGTCAGTCAGGCATTGTTTAAGGCAGCCTTTCATTGATACTGTCAACAGTCAATGAATAAGTTGGACGGCATGTTCCCAGGCCCAGAGATGTTGGGATGGTAACTCTTGTTTGTTTTGAACAGGGTAACCACAGAGACTGGCACCACTAAGCTCTTTTGAGACATCCTTTCTTTGCCCCTTGGGGTCTTCAAACCGAGTGGCTGATTCCCAGCCCCGGTAGAAAATTAGAGTGCAGCTCTCCTAATCCTCGACTTTTTACAAAAGGTGGAGTGTTGCAAGGTGGCATTCAGTCGCGGCATTTTGAATGTCTGCTTGAATCTGAATACGGAGCAACAAAACAGGATGAAGAAGCAGAGTTTTAGTCCAGAGCTGAAAACCTGAAAAGGGCTTGGCAATAAATCAGTAGCAATATACATCAGGATGGACACGTCTTCAATATCAACAGATGATAAAGTCTGAACCGTGAATGATCCGCGCCATCTCAATAGGCAAACGCATGTGCTTGGGGACAAACAAAATGGCCGCTGTCGGGATCGACCCGTATGAGGCAGAGAAGGAAAATGTCAGACGATGTGGACAAGCTGCCGCCGATCTCATGCTGTGATATAATTTATAGAGAACAGAGAGCGTAGAAAATGGAGGAGCTTCACGCCTGATTGGACGAATACAGTCAATGTTTAAACAGATTTGGGAAGGAAATACAAAACTCTTCATGTGAATAACAAGGTTCTGTCAGTTGCAAATTTCCCGGAAGCATCGTTCTCATGTGATGTCACATTTCTGGGAAATTTGTAGCAGACAGCCATCTTGGTAGGTATCCGTAACTAAATGTCATGGCAGTGAAGACAGACGTGTGGCCTTGTTGGTTTACGAAAGCCTACACTGCAAAAACACAAACTCTTACCAAACAGTATTGGTGTAGTTTCTAGGGTAAATATCTTAGTTTTGTCCTATTTTGGGTTTGCTAACTTAAAAATAACTTTTTAGTGACACACAGAGGCTTGTTTTAAGTAAATAATTTATGTTAGATTATTTCACTTGTTTTCCCATGTTTTAAGTGAAATAACTAGCACTTTTTCATCAATATTTATGAATTATTTACCTAAAACAAGCCTCTATATCTTGCTAAAAAAAAGTTATTTTAAGTTAGTTTGTCTTATTTCTAGTGTGCAAAGATATTTGGACTTGAAACTAGACCAAAATTTCTTGGTAAGATTTTGTGTTTTTGCAGTCTATGAGGCAACATCATTTCTGATTTTTTTTAAACTGTTGTGAGCAAATTATCTGTAGATATTTGACTACACAGAGGAAAACAGAGTTTTATATGGTGACGATACGCCTGGTCAGCTATTAAGTTCATATTTAGCAATATTTTGACATCTTCTATCAGAGGCGGTCACTTCCAAAGTCTGCAAAGAAAAATAACGGCTCCAAAACAAGCTAACGCACATTACATAAACATGGTGATACAAAAACATCCTTAGTGTCTTCTTTCTTTCAACATACGAGATTCATGAGCCGTGCAGTGGCGTGACAGGAATGCACTGATCACTCGGTCCTGCGCTGCGTGTTTCTCCAGCTCCACTAAGCAAATAACTGGAGGGAGGCAAAGCTGACTGCTGAATGAAGAAAGGGTACAGAACATGAATGAATCAGGGAATGAATGGGCGAACGGCGCAGCTCAACAGAAGATCGGCCACTTTTGTTGCAGCTCCTTGTGATTTTGTGCGACTAGACTAAAACGAAAAAAAGCGACCACAAGAATGAGGGTAAACACGAAAGCACGCCCATTTAGATCTCTTTTAAGCCGAGGTGTGTTGGCCAACGAATAATTTGAGTTTTGGGTTTTAGGGTTTATTTGGGGAGTTAGCATAAAGATGAAGGCTGTTAAAAGGATTTAGCGCTTTATCCTAAAATTATAGAATGAAAACAGACAGAGATTAAAGTTCCTGATAGCGTTAAGTCTGGATGCTCTTCCACTTTTCTGCAGAAATGCTGCGTGTGAGGAAAATGAAGGCCAGGAATTAGCTGCTGTTTCTTCTGCCGAGTCTGAAAATTAACGTGTGGCCTTTTGCAAATATGTAACTTTGGATTAAATGACACGACTTCAGGTTCCTGACACTTCCTGCAGCATTTCAGTCGGACTAAGGTCTAAACTTTGACTAGACCATTTCAAGACATTGCGTCTTGAATCAGCCATGCTGCTGTCGTCTTGTTTCTGTATTGGGGGTCATTGTCCTGTTGATGATCCAGTTTGGGTCTCATTTTCCTTCAAAATGCTGTTGAGTACAGAGGAGTTCATGGTGCTGTGGCTGCACAACAAGCCCAAATCATCACCCAGCCACCACCGTGCTTAACAGGACAAATGAGGTGTTAGTACTGAGATATTGTGATTAATTTCTCCTCGCAACCCTTTCAAATGAATCATACTTATTCAGTGTTTTTCCAACTTTACCACAGTAAAACTTTATTGTTTGACATTCCAACTAAAACCCATATAGTCGGGGATGAAGCTCTGATCTTTGGAGGAATTTATTGGGCCTCCTGTAAAGATTGGCTGCTGTCCTCTAGTGACTTTCACACCTTATTCTTTGTTCACAAAGATATGTGTGCTCATATCAGTCTCATTCACACAAACCTCTTCAAGCGCGTCTACAAATCTTTGCAGTTCTCGTTGAGCGTGGGTGAGCCGAGCAAGTTGGTGCCTTGCCTCCGGAAAGCCAGCCTTCACAGAGGGGCCACATAGACAGTGTACAGGTGAACTTTCACCATTTTGAGTAAGGTGACATATTCAATCTGCGCCGAATTCAGTGTGTCGCCTATAAACCTAGCTTGACCTGTCTTTGCTACCAGTAGCTGTATCCATCGCTCTTCTGCAAAATGGCCGACTACAGTTTCCACAAAATAAATGTAGGCTCTTGTATAACAGTCTGTCCCTCCAACGCCTGAATAAAACGCCACTGTCTCCTTGATTAAATTATGAACATATGTTATATAACTGCAGTGATTTTTAATGACTTATCACATGAAAAAGTTTGCTTTTAATTTAATTTCTCATTTAATGGAAACACCGCAAAGGTAAAATTGTGTTTTTTCCCACATTAGTAGAATAGCAACAGAGATTTACTCACATTTGTAACAGAAATGCAGCTACTGATGGATGATATAAATGGTGTTGCAGGTGAATCCTCTCCTTATAAATAAACAGTTATCTGTGCCAAGTTCACTGTGTCACCTATAAACCTAGCTTAACCTGTCTTTACTATCACTGTTACTGATGTGTTTTTTAAAAAACTATTTAAAATAAACAAACAAGCAACGCTTAGCCTGACAGGGGTCAACTAAAGCCTGGCAGCCCGCCAGGCTTTGGGGGAAACCCTGGATGTTGGTAACTTTAGAACCTGCTGAACCAGATTATTTTATTCTGCTCTGATTTGTAAATCCTCCGATTTAAACTGGATGTACTTTCTATTTTATCATTACATTATTTAGACGTTGAACTCTGAGGTGATTCCAGATGCATTTCCTGCCTGGCATTGTGCTAACACTCCTCAGAGCTCCACAACGGCAAGCTGCCAAAGCGCCTTCGTTTATGAGGCGCTTCTCTCATCAGTTAATAAAAGGTTTTAATCAGGAACATTTGGCTGCTATTTTCCATCTTTAATCCAATAGAAGTGTTTCCATTGTGGCTCTGTTAATAAATAACGTGGTGTAGAGCAGGATTTCTTGATCCCAGAACACAGGCATGTCCAGATTCGTACTGAGTAAAATGAATAAAACCTCTGCAGTGCATCACGGTCAGAGTGTGTGTTATTGGGTGGAGTTAGCATGCGGCGTTTGCATGAAACACCTGTCGGACCTACATTGTTCCTGTCTGCGACCCGCTCTGACACATCCCCTCTAAATCGTGCCTCACGGCCCCAAATATTCTCTAACCACCAGTGACGCACATGCAGCTGCTGCCAACACTTAATAGACGCTTTTCATGGTGTCTGCATCTTTGATTCTTACCTTTAACTTTATTACATCTGTATTTCTACCTCTGGCTTTCAAGTGTTAGCTTTGGGTGTTGGTGCAAGCTTGCGCCTCCGATTGAAAAGGCTCCATAAAAGGTGTAGTGCGAGCGTTGCGTGCCGTACTCTGCTGAACGAGTTCCCCCATGTTCCTGGAAACTCTTCAGGTGTCGGACGTCAGCCACTAAAAATTATAAACAATTAAGTTACCCCACTTATGTAAACATACCAGGTGCTGTTTTTGTGTGCAAACATGACGTGAAGATTGATCTGGTTTAATCACCACCTGGTAGCATGTGGTTTATTGAAAATGCTCGTTATGACAAGATTGCTCTGAATGTTGATTAGTGAGAAGAAAAATCTCACAAGAAGATTATTGTTTCTTCATTGAGAGCAAGAAGGTGGAAACTTTCAGCCGGCTTGTTGGTTTACCAAATTTAGCATCCTACCAGTAAAAGCAGTTTGTATTAAATCAGAGTTTCTCAAACGTTTCCACTCAGAGATCACATTACGTTAAATTGCCCCTCAGTAACACATGTTAATAAATACAACCTGAAGAGTAATTAGTACCTTAACTCATTAATTGTTGCTTTCTTTATTTGGTAAATGGCCACAACAAAACCACTGAGTTATTTTCAGGTTCTTAAAGTGTGGATTAAGCTTTCCAATGACATATTTTAATTTTCATGAGTTTGATAAGTTGTTCTTTTACTACCAAGTTTTGTGTGTGTACTCAAAATATTTCAAGGCTATTTGTAACTGAGAAGCACAATAAAAGAAAAAAAAAAAACAGACTTGAGTTGCCAGAAACAAAAATCTTCTTCTGCACTATTAAATACTAAAATGATCCACCCATTTCTATCATTTGTGTTTATTTGTTGTATTTAATTAATTTAAGTTAATTATTTTTAAGTAATTAAAAATAATAGCCGTTGACGTTGGGCAGAGAATTATAAGTAAGCAAAGTCGTAAAAAACAAAGAACAGTTCTCACCAACTGAGAAGCGTCAAAAGAACTGAACCGTTGGTGAACGACAGGAATGACTTGGCTTCCTCCGGTCATATAAGTAATCCTGGAGTTGTTTTCTTTCCTCCGTTATCTTCACTTTTTCTTTTGAGTGACCCGGTTTTAATTCACTTATTCG
>NW_015113090.1:316443-317750 GCF_001443285.1 Poecilia latipinna | reverse complement strand
AGATGGCCGCCGTATTTCCTGCGCTGGAGCGGTCCATGAGGCGTCTATGCTTATATTATGTCTATGATTTTAAACACAATCCTTTGCTAAACTAACTGTAGCGTCGCACTTTGTGATGACGTCACGGCAAATAAACGGACGTTTACATGCAGTACCTTTATGACCACCAGGGGGTGCCCACAGAACCACAGTTGGAGAAAGACTGTTCTTCCTGCTTTACTGCTATTTTTTCATCGATGTAAAAGATTACAAGTCAGTTCTTTGAAACTTGTCCAGAATCTTTTTTATTTGTATTTTTAATATTTCTTTTATTCGTTTCATTGTGAGATATGTAGAAGAAAAGACGAGCACTTTGTGTTCTCTCAACTCCTTCTGTCCCAGTTCAGTCCCCAAAATAACCACATGCAGCCTCAAACTAGGAGAAAAACTTGTTTTAGGTTTGATGATCCCCCTAATATTACCAACTTTCAATGAGGAAATGGTTCAATTACATTTCAAAATGCCAAAAATAATAAAAATGCATAAAAATCAATGTTATTAATTTTCAGCCTAGGCTAAAACACCCCCATAATTTTCATAATAGTTTTATAAAGTGTATAATCTTGGGACATTTAAAGCTTCCCCAGAGGTTAAAGCACATTTCTCATCTACATTAGCTACAAATTGCAGCTTTGAGTCGATAAAACCTGTTATTTCATTGATTGATTGTGATTACAGGTACATGACGGCGCTGACAGACTCCGAGGATGAAGAGCAAAGCGATGAAGAGCAAACTCCAGACAAGCTATCCATCCTCCTCGACAGAATCGACCGCTTGCGTCAGGGCGGCGAGTCGGACAAAAGGGAAAGCCTGAGCGTCCTTCTGGAGCAGAGAGACGAGGTGAGTTTGCTTTCTCTGCCAGCGAGGCAGAAAACATGGCGGCGTCTCATGATGCGGTTCACTTCTGCAGTTTGGACAGAACTCAGAGTTCCTGTGGCGGCTAACCCGAGCGTACTGCGACGTTCACGACGTCAGCGCCACTCTGGAGGAGAAGAAGACTCATGCAGAAAACGGTAACTTAAACATCACAAGACTCACTCTGAACGTTTTTTAACAGTTATTACATCTAAAATGTTAATCAGCAGATTATCTGAAGGTTTTATAGAGATTTATTTGGACTTTAACTCAATTTCCAGTCCAGTCCTAACAAAACTGAACAGATTCCCAAGTCTGAACAGATTCTTTAGTCCGCATAGATTCTTTACTTTAAATTGATTCTTTACTCTGAACAGATTCTTTACTTTAAATTGATTCTTTACTCTGAACA
>NW_015113090.1:306761-313316 GCF_001443285.1 Poecilia latipinna | reverse complement strand
AGATTCTTTACTTTAAATTGATTCTTTACTCTGAACAGATTCTTTACTTTAAATTGATTCTTTACTCTGAACATTATTTGAACAGATGTTTGATTCTAAAAAGATTCCCGTCTTTGAATAACTGTTGTCTCTGAACAGACTCCTTTCTGAAAATACTCTTTACTGTGAGTCGAGTCCTCAATCTGAACAGATTCTTTTTGAACAGATTCTTTACTCTGTGATCCTTGTGGTCATTTAATTTCTATTTTCCACGGCTGAGCTGAAAAGTCTGGAACTATTCTTTTTCAGTTCAAGAAAAGTGTGGAAAATATTTAAATTAACTTTAGAAAAAATATCCAGAATTTCTTCCATTTTCTCAAAAATAAAAATTTAACAAATGTTTAATTTGCCTCATCACAATTTTTATAATTTAACACTTTAAGTTTTGACTGAATTGATACTCATTTATTTATTTTATGGTACTTTTTGAGGCTAGAAACTTAAAACTAAATTGGTGTTAATCTGGTTAAAATGCTGAACAAAGTTTTAAAACTACCATTAAATGTGTTTGAAATTAAGAATTTTAAAATATGCATCGATTACGCATAGACTTCACTTTTATGGCATTACTATATAATGCCATAAATTAGGTATGGTATTATCTAATTTATAATTAGATAAATTAGATAACGATGCCTAGTTTTTTTATTTTCCATTCAACCGTATATGCAAATGATTAAATCTGAGTTTTTTCCAGAGTCCGTGACGAAACCAAACATTTTCCAGTGACGTCCCTGAACCTTTTCCTACAGACAGCAGTGTTTGTTTTTCTTTTTTCCCCTGATGAACAGAGACTATTTTTACGAGTCTTCTCTGGTCCAAACTGGACGGGCCTGTTCCTCTGAACTTTAATCCTTCCTCATCACAGCCAGCAGACACCTGGGGCTATTTCAGGAACACTTTGACACAATTAGATGTGACATTTTAGATGTGACAGATTTAAAACTCTTCCTGGATGTCCTTTCATCATCTAACTTTTGTTTCCATCACTTTTAAATAAAACCCAGCTTGTTGATTCATGGGCGTCTTTTGGTCAACAAAGCATTTTATTCCACAAAATATTCTTCATTTTTTTCTGTCAAAAAGAAAAAATAAAATTATTTATGCAATTAGGCATGTTTATAAACATTTTTACTGATACATCCACAATGTAACCTTTAGAAATAAATGTTGAATTTGTATTTAAATGGAAGTTAATACTTTTTACCGTTTTGTTTTAGGTAAAGCGGTTGGTGAAGAGGCCATTACTGTGAATCCCAAATGTGCTGAAAGTCATCAGTGGTAAGTTTTTACATTTTCTCCCTTTTTTCATCATTTTATTCTGGTAAATGCTTGTGCATATCATATTAAAATATTATTGAGTTTATTAGCTTACTTAATTAAAAATAGGAAGCTCATGTATGGAGGTGGCTAGAAAACACACAAATTTACTCAAATAAGAATAAAAATACTTCAACTTATTTTCACTCAAGTAAAAGTAAAAAGGTCCAAGAAATAAGAGTAAAAAGTATTTGTTATTCAATAACTGATCAAATTATCTTTTAATATTTAATAATTACATCATCAGATAAAGTTACGTGGAAATTTTGGACAAAAATGACAATAATTTATATAAGTAATAAAAAGTTACAAAATCAGGCAAAATAAAATGTTTCCAAGTGAGTTTCTTTCAATAAAAAACTTTTAAAACTTTGACAGAAACTGCAGGTGTGTGTCTTTAATTGGTACATTTTTGGTTAAAACATGTTTGTTTTTCATTCAGTGGGTAGAAAATCCAGAAATTTTACTAAAGTAAGACAGAAATACTTCATAATAAAATTATTCAAAGCACAGAGTAGTAAAAATATATTTTTTCAAAAAAGTTACTCAAGTGAATGTAATTGAGTAAATGTAACTAGTTACAACCGAACTCTACTCATGTTTACTTATTGATATATTGATTGTTTATTTCTTCTGTTTTTGGTGATTTTGGCTTAAATCTAATAAAATTCCAAATGTCAGGTTAGCAGAGGGTAAAAATATTAAGATATATTTTCAAGATAACGAATGTCAGACATTTCAGTGGCTCATTGACCGACAGTTTCTTCATGTTTAGTTTTATCAATACTTTCTTTCTGCTGCATCCGGCCATTTTCAGGACCTTTGTGATGTTATGGCCCAAAATGAGAACGAGTGTGGTTCATGGGGATCAGCCAAACACAGTGAATCTCAGTTATCCCTTATCCACTTCTTTCTCAACCACACATCTTCCTTCCCCTTAACTTTCCATTATTTTTTTTTTTTTGTTCCTGTTCTGTCCATCTTCATTCTGTTGATTCTTTTGGAGCCAAACTGAAGCACAAGATGTTCCTCTGAGTTCGTGAAGCAGAAACTTTAAGTACAGTAGATGACAAAGATATTACATTTTACAAAACAAGACATCACCCAGTAAACATGGACTGGTCCCAAGTTAAATGCTGGGTGGTCTTCTAGCTTTTCTTTCAACCAAGTAGTGAAGAAATAAGTAAATAAAGAAACATGAACTGCCAGTGCAGGCGATCCAGTGGAGCATATTTATGAGATAATGTCAGCAAACTTCCCAAACATCAGTCTGATGGAATCACATCCAGTTTCAGGAATGTAAACAGAGCCAGGGTTAACCCCGCTGACATATACTGACAGTTATACTGGAAGAACTGGTGTGATTAATGTCTGATATTACAATTGTAGTTCTTCATTCACTGTTTACACCTGCACAGGTAAACTGCTTTGGGATACGAGGGAGAAAATGTCATTTTTATCCAGAAATATCCGTAAATCTGCAGAGGTTGTATGTTAGTCAGTTTAACAGTGACTAAACATTTTGCTATGTGCTTGTTGCAAAAAAAAAAAAAAAGTGTTGTCTCGTTTTAATTAGGTCTGGCAGGTAAGACTCCTGTTTGCAGGGCCCTTTGTGTTTCACATCTAAAAAATCTGCTCATGTCAAAACTTGACTGCTGTTTAGAGGAAGAACCTTCCTGAAATGTGTCCCGTTACATAAACTGAATAAAAAGACTCAACGGCTTTTCCTGGCTGTCTGACGTTAAATCAGACCAAACTTGTTTTAGTATCTGAGAAGTTGTCTCAGAGGTCCTTCTGTATCTGATTATTTTTATTTTTCCTATATTTACTATATGTGTATTTCTCGTATTTTTATTATTTTTTATTTATATATCATTTTATTTTTTACTTTTTTCCATAGCAGTCCCCTCTGTTCCCCTTTTATCTCTCTCCTGAACTTTATTTTAAGTCAGTAATTCATTAATATTGATGAAAAAGAACTAGTTCCCTTGGGAGATTATTTTACTTATTACATGGGAAAATGTTTTTTTTATGTGTAAAATAATCTGCCAGTTTCACTTTTGACTTCAAACAAGGCTCTATATAGCTTGCAGAAAAATAATTGAAAGTTAGTTTTGTCTTATTTCAAGAACCACTGAATGAAACATTAAAACCTCTGAAGGAGACACAGATCAACTTCCTTTTTGTTCACATCAACCGGATAGATTCAGAGGTTTGTAGGCAGACCAGATTTCGCTTTTTTGGGGTTGGATTGCATAATCACAGCTCCAGAAAAACTAAACTTTCTAGACAGATGAACTGGACTCAACAGGACTGCGGCATGTCCTTGTCGACGCAGGCCTGAAATGGTTAAAAACTTTCCTGCTTTAGAAAAACGTTCTGAAGTGGCGCCTTAAGTCAAAGAGAAAATTGCACCAAGAGTTGCTGCTACTAAATGCTGTTCCTCAAGCCTTAAAGGCATCAGTGTACTTTGTGTTTCCAACGAATGCTTTGTTACCCAGAAGATCCTCCTTTGTACTATTTCTGGTTATAATTTGCTTGTTTACATTACATGAATTCTTCCTTATTCTGAGTGTCAGAAATTCTTGAAACATTTTCCTTTGCGGCTGAGTTCATGAAGGTTCGTTTGGTTTTTTGCAGACGTTCCTTTGTCTGTTAGACTGAAGCCTTGTTCTCTCAGTAGACCAATTAACAACTGGCCTCGGCTCGCGATGTCAACCAAAACACAAAGCCTCGTTTGTGTAGCTAATAAAGAGAAACGGCTTAATGGGTAATCTAATTTTTGCTAATGGGATTAGTGAGAATCTGAATTGAAGCAGTGAAAGAGTCCGACTTGAATGAGCGGGTCAAATTAGGTAGAGCTACTCTGAGAGGGGAGGAGGGTGGAACTGATGGAGCGCTGCCAGGTTTTGAAAGGAAGTTTATGTTGCAGGTAACTGTTTACTTAGGGCACAGATGCCGTGAGAAAACTTGTCACCGTTTTTTTCTTTTTCTATGAATGTTGTTCATCTTGTCACTTTGGCAGCTGCTGTTTAGATGCAGCGCAACTCACTTCCTGCTCCACCACTCAAACTCAAAATCTTACCTATATTGTTGGTCTAGTTTCTAGTGTAAATATCTCAATAGACTTGAAATAAGGCAAAACTGACTTGCAAATAACTTTTCAGCAAAATATAGGAACTTGTTTTTGGTTACTTACTCATTTATATTAATGAAAACAGACTAGTTCCACTGGCAGATTATTACTACGTAGTACTTTTTTAAAAATCAATATTAAGGAATTATTAACTCGTATCTCAATATCTTATTGAAAAGTTACTTGCAAGTTACTTTTTTTAATAAGTTGTTTAAGATATTTTAGATTAAGATATTTTACTGGAAATTAAATCAAAAATACTGGGTCAAATTTTGTTTATGCAGTGTAGATAACTGGCCGGGCTTTGCTGGGGTTGTTTTTTTACTAGCGGAACTCTGCTGGGGTTGCTTGGTTACGAGCGGAACTCTGCTGGGGTTGCTTGGTTACGAGCGGAACTCTGCTGGGGTTGCTTGGTTACAAGCGGAACTCTGCTACAGTTGCTAGGTAACGGCCAGTGTCTGCTGATTTGTGATGATGCATTCCAAAGATTTTTGAAACTGCTCATTTTCCAGACACCAAAACATTTATTATTAATTTATTTCCAAAAGCAGTTGTTTGTTTATTTTTGTTTGTATGTTTGTTTTTCTTAAACGTTCTGCCCGTTTTAAAAACGGGAATTTTTGCAAAATGTATGCCCTTTAAACTCTGCATTACCACACAGCTGAAATGAAACGCCGCTAAAGGATTGGTAGGATGTTAACCTGTTCTGTAAAGCCAATCATATAAAAATGACTTTCAGATGTTAATGAATGCACACAGAGAGGGAGGGAGTGAGTGACAGCTTAATAGGCTGGGTGAGGAAGGCTAGCTGAGCAAACCTGCTTTGATAATCCGAGTGCAGCAGCAGCTATGAAAGGTGCTGCTGTTCTGGCTCCGCATCGCTCCTGCGTCTCATCTTGCCGATGAAGCTCAGATGTTCTTTAAAAAAAGAGAGAGAGACTTGTGAGCTCTTTTGTTGGTGCTTTAATGGAAGAAATGGGTTTGGCATGATCAGTGGGTCATCTCAGGTTCTGCTCTTTATAGTCTGCACCTTTTTACACTTGCTGTTATTCACACTGCAAAAACACAACATGTTACCAAATATTTTTGGTCTAGTTTCTACTGAAGACAAAAGTAACTTACAAGTAACTTTTCGGCAAAATATTGGACCAATAATTCCTTAATTTTGATGAAAAAGTTTTTGTTTCACTAACAGATTATTTCACTTAAATTAATATAACTTTGCAGAAATGCCTGTTTCTTGCTTGCACAATTGTAGCAAACTAATAACGCACACAATAAAATGCATATTTTGGTTCATTTCACAGTTTTTCACTCATTTTGGTGCAAAAACTTGCAGACTCCACTCCCAGCGATCCTCTGAGACGGTAGAGAAAAAAGTATCTCTTTGTTTTTGTCCTGAGCCAATTGTGTCTGCAAACTGCACACAGTCTTGAAACATTTGGCAGTTCCTCGCCCTGTTTCTGTACAAGATTTAGCCTGGAGTCCCATCTGGCACCTCTCTGCATTTGGCTGTTCGTGTTTGGGTCTGAAGGCTGAAATCTATCTGCTGTTTCCGCCAAGCACCTGTCTCTTTGGACTCTTTGTTTTTGCCCAGTAGACAAGGGGATTTCGTAGAGATGTTATTGGAACATGTGCACCAACTTTACACAATAAACCGCTCTTTCGTCGCCTCTTCTTCCCCTGTCATTTATTCCAACTTCTCTCCTCCCTTTTTGATACTTTCCTTTTCTTATTGGGCAGGATAGTGTTTCGGCTCTCGGTTTAAAGGAGCGGGTTAGCTTCAGCAGTTGGGGCCCTGAGGCCAGACACACCTCTACATCCTATCTCTTCCTCTTCCCTGCTCTGTGCCTCTGAAATGAAGTAGCATTGCATAAGAGCAGTCCTTTGAACAATCAAGCATTCATGTTAAAAACGTGGCTCAGCTGCTTCTGCATGCACTGTAAAACATTTGAAGCTGGTTGAACTTGAAAATGAAAGTCCACCTGCTGCCTTGAAAACAGGGGCGGATCTAGAAAAATATTTATGGGGTGGCAAGAGGGTGGCAGGGACTTTTTCAG
>NW_015113090.1:286307-301782 GCF_001443285.1 Poecilia latipinna | reverse complement strand
ACTCAGACATTAAGGCAGGGCAAACAACCATGCACATTAACACCCAAGGAGAATTTAGAGACCAGTTAACCTGACAGTTATATTTTTTGGACTGTGGGAGGAAGCCGGAGTACCCAGAGCGAACCCACCATGCACAGGGAGAACATGCAAACCCCGTGCAGAAAGACCCGGGCCGGGAGTCGAACCCAGAACCTTCTTGCTGCAAGGCAACAGCTCTACCAAACGATTCTCTCTAAAACCAACAATTCTCTAAAATTGTTGGTTTTAAAGTTCATTCACCATGGATTGTTTTAACTTAATGCTGCAATATAAACCAAATAATTATTTCACAATATGCAGGAAAAAAACTGATCTCACCCAAAGAGCCACATTTCTCTGTTATTTTACTAAATATCAAGTTAAAATAACGACTTATTTTACTTTAGAATAATTTAAATTCTTGTTTGAAATTTCATGAACAAAATTTCTGATCTGATAATGAACTTTATTAAACATCACAATGAATTCAGCTCAGACATTTAGTGAGAACAGGACATTAAAATGAACATTTGCCTTAACACCAGAGTCAGAGTGTAGAAGATTGTGGACAGAGCTAAATGTGGCTCAGATGTTTTACAGTGCAGTTGCTCTCTGACCCTTGATGGTGGACGTTTTAGAGTAGAGTGGAGATCAATCTTTTCATAGATTATTTGTCTCATTTTGACACATGGTGTCAGTTTTAACAAATATGTTAAAAAAAGAAAACATTTCTGTAAAAAAAATGCATACTCCATCTTTAAAGAGTAACTAACCCTCAAATCAACTGTTTTGCAGATAATCTGTCTCAATTGGTCTTTAAAGGTGCTAAGTTTTGACATTTTTGTGTAAATTTGTTTAATTCTGCAATATCCAGCCTTAAGACTTCTTTTACTTTTACTTTTGAGTAAAAACATCTTAATTTAGTGCTGCTCTTACTTGAGTACAGTTTTTGGGTTCTCTACCACCTCTGATCATAAGTAACTTTTCAGCAAGAAACAGGAGCTTATTTTAAATAAATAATTGACTTAAAAATACTACTGCCATTGGCACAATTTTCCTCTTATAACATGGGAAAATGTTTTGTTCCAAATAAACTGCCAGTGGAAATAGAACTGGGTTGCTAGGCGATGGGCCGGCATGGCTGGCGTTGCTAGGTAACGTCACAGGGCTAGTTGATAGTGAAATAATCTGACAAAGAACTAGAACTTGTTTTAGTGACTTAAGACAAGTGTCTATATCTTACTGAAAAGTTATTTTTAAGTTATTTTTGTCCTTTTTGAAGCGTACTAAGATATTTTCTCTAGAAACTCAACCAAAAGTACTTGGTATAATTTTATGTTTTTGCAGTGCAGTGTTCTCTCTAGCTAAAGTTGAGAAGATCTGATGACTAAGTTGCTAAACTCTTTGAGGGACTTTCAGCTACTTGCATGAAAAGTTGAATCTAGGATTAACACATGGAGGCGAAGGATAAGCCAACCACTGTGGCTTTCAGCAGATCTTTAATCAGAGGTGATGGATCTGTTCAAAGCCTTTGCATCCAGCTGCCTGTTTTCATTGGAGCTGCTGGTGACAGATAGCATCTCTGCTGGAAACCCACGCAGCGCCAGCCAGTGGCTGTGTGGGCTCATCCCGCGCTGCCTTCGCTAAATAAACACCAGGCTCTTTAGTCACAGTAGCCCACAGCTCCTCTTCTGGTGTTTGCCTTTCAGGGTAATTTGAGGTAGTATTTGTCTTATCAGTGTTGATTTTCCATTAATGATTGTTTCTCTGGTATTTAATTATTTCATGCTGGTTCCCCTCCACTTCACTTGAACATGTTGTTTTTTTAATTTTTATCTGTCTGTCTGGGCTTAAAAGTCTTGAGCCATCGTGTTTCCTAGCAGAGCAGGAGAAGCCTTAATGTTTTAGGGATAATTTGCAAAGCAGTGCAACATCTTCAATGTTTGCAACCTTTTGGCACACAATGTGGAAGAAAGAGAGCATAATTAGTCTGATGTTTTTAGGCAGTGAATTTTTATCCTTGGTGTTCTCTTTTTACTTTAAATTCAGCAGCAAAAAAATCACCTTAAGGAATTTGCCTTCAAAAATTGGCCTGCAAAAATTCACTTGTGAAAATCCTCCTTCAAAATTTCCACTGCTAAAATTTCACCTTGAAAAATTTTCACCCACAAATATTCGCCTGACGTTTTTGTGCATTTTATTCTTTAGAAAGAAGCCTGAATTACCGCATTAGACCTTAAAAACAACCAGAATATTTATTGATAAAAGCTTGATCAGCTAAGCTTGAAAGCAGTCAAATGTTGCAGGTTTTTTGCAACATTGTTTCCTTTCTGCTCGTCATATTTCTTCTTTCTTTAACACTTTATTTAGCATAAAATGTTGCTTAAACAAAAACTGATTTCTGAGTTTTATTTTGTCCTCACAGGTACGCCATCATGTGTGGAATCATGGCAGAATACGACTCGATACAAAACAAGATAAAGAACGGTTACATCTTTAAGGTGAGCTACACAGATCTAAAACTGTTCCAGCATTTTCACATTTTGCAATCAAATTTCTGAAGGTGTTGAGTTTCTCTAGATCTCTCTGGGAAATTAGTTGTTTATTACTGAAAATGTTCTTCTGGTGATAGAAGGCCGACTTTGTAACTGTCTTTATGTGGCTCTGGAGGTTCAGGTTCCACTCATGCGCTTACATAACCAGAGCATGGAACAGCGGCACGTAGCATTTTATCTCCTCTCGGCAGTTTTCCCAAACACTGTGTACCTTCAGAGCTTTGACAGGCGAATGAGAGAGAGAAAAAAAGAGAGAGAGAACTGAAGAGAGCAGAAATGAAAAGAAGGGGAGGGCCTGTGACAGCGGGGGGAGTGTGCGGCAGGTTTGCGTGTGTGAGAGGTGTTTGTGAAATACTTGTGGGTTGGTGAAGCAGGACAGATCAGGTCGGGACAGAAGATGGTGAAAACAGCGGCTGTACCACGAATCAACGTAAAAATCCATCGCTGCTGAACCATGAGTCAGCGTTAAATCCTCTTGTTTCTCTGTTTCTGTCCCAGGATCACCTGGATAAAGCCATCGAGTTGAAGCCGCAGGACCCCCTATCCTACTACCTGCTGGGTCGCTGGTGCTACGCTGTACGTGACCTTTCCCTCCTGTCTGACCTCAGAGAGTATGGCAAGCCGTTAGTATCACTAATGAGATGTTCTGAGTCCGAACGCAGAAAATGTAAAAATGTTACAGGAAGACATTGTTGACAGTACGTAAACACACAACAAAAAAATACAATTAAAATGAATATCTAAAATAATTTTGCACTTCTGTTAAATCCCAATTAAGTAATCAGATCTTAAAACATACATCGCTGCTATATTTGGACATTGGATCTGATTAGGGAGTTCATTGGTATATTTTCAGATTTTGTTTTCATGCAACGTGTTAATTTAGCGTTAAAAAAAAAAAAATTGAGGGTCATATTTCGAGCATAAGTGAACTAGCACAGATGCTAACATTTTAACACAGAGCATAGATTTACAATTTTAACATTTGTTTGTGAATGTTGAATGTGAAAGCTGCTAAATTTGATTTAATGGTTTCAGCATTGATAAATTATAAGATCTTGACTTGATAAAATTAAAAATTAAGATTTAAAGGAGGTAGAAAGTTTACTTTGTAAAAGTTCGAAGATCAAGCTTCATAGTTAGATGATTTTTGTTACCATGGTTACAATGTGAGGCCAGGAGTTTAGTCTTTGTGTTTGAGCTCAATTTTTTTCATGAATGCATCTCAGCAAGTTACAGATTCTACTAAAATCTGTAAACACATTGCATGTTGTTTACATCTGGAAATTTGCGCATCCACAGAGCGCTGGTTGGCAGAAAGACGATTCTTTTAATATCAGATGCTTATTTTACATTTATTAGTAAGTGATCGCTGTGGTAGATTAGCTACCACTGCTATTAGCTAATCAAACACAGCGGTGGTTTATTAGTTAATTTAAACAACTACTGATGATCTGTCAGAGTTGGTGTTTACGTCGCCTTTTTTTATTATTTAAATGAACCGAAACACATTGAATTCTGCAGTACATCTACATGTCAAAGTTGTCATAGTCAAACTAGCATAACTAACCGACTTCCTTTTCTTTTGCTATTTTTCTTAATTAAAACTTTTTCCTGACCTTATTATATAGTTGTAGTTTTGATAATTAGTACCAAAGCACTGCATCCCATTTCCTTTATATATCAGGTGAACATTTAAGATTTCGGGCGTTATGTTGACAACTTGACAGCTAAACCTAGTGCTAGTCATCATTGGAAAGCAGCTTTTTTTGCATGACGTTGTATTGCAACGTTTCTACTCCGATACGCTGTCAGTAGATACTGATCGTTTCCATTTCGTGACTGTTGAGTTTATAATAAAAACCAGTTCAGAACAAAGCCTTTAATGTAGGTCTAATTATTGACAGTGACGGCTTTCCGTAGGGCAGACGGCATGTGGAGTTCTGTGTGGGGTTTTTTCTGCCTGTGTGTTTCTGGCAGGGCGCTCTCTGGGGGGTTAACAGCAGCCATTGTTAGCTTTAAATCAGATTGCAGCGCAGTGATAGGTCCGTCCTGTTTCTGTTCGGCTCGTGTTCTTTCCATTCTGCCGTTTGTTTTTGATTCAGATAAAGGCTGTTTTTATGGCCATCATGCTATGTCTTTACTCTCTGAGTCATCGCTGCTATATTTGGACGTTGGATCTGATTACGGGGTTCATTGGAGCATTTTCAGATTTTGTTTTCATGCAACGTGTTAATTTGGTGTTAAAAAAATAAAAACAAAAATTTTGAACTAAATTTTAATTGAAATATAAAAATATTGGTAGATTTTAACCTTGGAAATGACTTTCATTCCTGGAATGAGTGGGAAAATAAATTAATCTTGTTTTCCCAGTAAAAACACTGGAATATTTTTACTCTGAGAATTTGCGAAAAATATTAACTTTTATATAATGCTGGTTTACAAAAAAATAGCACTATCAATGGTTTTATTTTGAAATTCTGAAAATGAAAGCTTGATATTCAAACTGGACAGTTTTGTAATAAAGTGAAATCCAACGTTTGATTAAATTTGAAAAACATTATTTACAGTGGAAACCAGATATTTTCATACACCTACTAAAAAGTTAAATTAGATTAAACTTTTCTTGTTTTAGGTTAGCTAGAATATCCCAAATTATTTCTGTTTTCATGTTGAAAATTAAATTTATCAGTGCATAGAAACTTTTAGTTGTTCATCCAAGACTTCCTGTTGGGGTTTGAATATGATGCGACGCAGAGGCTCTTTTCTCTTAGCCACTCTTCATAATGGAAAAGACAAGAAAACATGATTAAGTTTAATGTGACTTTAAAATTTTGTTTTTTTATGGAATTATTTGTGGGAAATTTGAGGATTTTTCTAAAATATTCTAACTAAAATGCAGCTTTGAAAACTAAAATGATGATTTGCAAATCAGCCAATCCAGGAACACCGTTTCACTTTCTTTGGCTCTGATTGGTTGGATGGCGCCGGTAAGGAATAATGTGGATTTTAATGATTTTAATGAAACTGGTGCCAGATGTTATAAATTCCTCTGTATCTTTCTTTTGTTCTTTTATTTTTTTGTCGGGTGTTTTCCTGTTTTAAGGCTGATTATTTGGTTATTTTTCAGGTTGCTCAGTTGTCGTGGATTGAGAGGAAAGTTGCTGCAACGCTGTTTGGAGAACCTCCGAGCGCCACAGTCGAAGACGCGCTGAAGAATTTCCTGAAGGTACGCTGTTTTAAAAACAACCGCGTTTTCATCCACGTTGTTATTTTGACATCCTGGAAAATTCCATTTCGGTGTTTTTAAGGTTTGGAAAGTTCTTGATTTCTGTAAAAAGTCCTTGAAAGTAATTTATAGACAATTATTAGTAGTAAAATCTAACATTTCATTAAAAGCTTAAATGTGGACACCAGATTTTTAGAGATTATAAAAATATATTTTTTTTATGTTTGAAATTAAATCAGATAAACATTTTATTGTTTTAGATTAGTGAGAATATAAAAAAATATTTCTATTTGCTTGTCAGAAGTTACTTTTTTTTTTCTTTAAATCTAGAAGTTTGTAAAGATGCTATATTGTGCTTTACATTTAAAGGTTTTTTACTTTAACACAATTTGTTTGAATTATTTAAATTATTATTCTTAATGACTCTGTGACTTACATTTTATATGTTAAACTTTATTGAAATTGATGGATTTCTTTGCTCTTGGATCCATCAGTGTGAGAATAAAAAAAACATAAAATTTAGTTCCATTTTATTTTACTTTATTCCTGCTGTAGAAAGTAAAATGCCACCACAAAACATTATTAACCATAATAAATAATATGTAAAAGTGAATTGAAACTGTCTTTTCAGTTCATTTGTATGTTTTTATCTCCAAAGTGATGCTGGAAAAGTTTGAAAACTTACCGTGAAGATCCTTAAAATGCTTGAATTTTATGTGGAAATGTTTACAAACCCAGGTGTTTTTAACAAAGTGAAGCGGAAGAGTGAAAATTAACAATTAATAATGCAAGAGAGTCTGTTTGAGGGTCTAAATATTAATTAAGGTGATAAAATCCACCTTTTCTTGGTGCAAATTCCTTAAAGTAGAGCTAAACATTACATTTAATTCACAGGAAACTGCTTGAAACCCATTATTGATATAGGATTGGATATTGATATTGATAGTGGTATATTTTTAAATAAACAACCTGTTGGGTTAACTTTTACTGTCTTGATGTCAAAACAAAATGTGGGTTAGTCATAATTGGTTGAAATGAATTAAGAAATACTCTTATATAACAGAGAAAGTTGAGTTTTTATTTAGTTTTGTTAGTTTTTGCTCTCATAATCAACCAGAATCAAGTTTATTTTGTGCCGCAGTAGAAATTTTGCCTCCAGGTCGGCTCCTTTTTTCTTTTTCTTTTTTTTTAAAATCTGTGTTTTTTCAGAGCGGTCTTATCTGCGTTCCCACATTTTAACTGTTTACACAGCAGAGAAAATACTTTTGCTCCTTGCCAATATTCCTCTGCATGCCTCTTCTCATTAGCTCGGCTTTAAATGAGTCGTGCTGCGACTCGCCGGCGAAAACCTTACAGCAGATCTGCTGCCGAGCAGCTGGAGAAAAAAACCCAGGGCCAATTCAGAGTCCCCATAAATCAGCCACAATTTAAGAGCTGCTTCGTTTAGAGAAGGTGGAGTGAAGGTGGGGCGGGTTGCCATGGTTACCCTTATTGCACCTGACCAATTATGGTATTCTTTTGACTTAAAAAAAAAAAAACAAATCACATCAGATTGTTTCTTACCGGTTACCCTGCTGCATCCTAAACGCAGAAAGCATCGTTACAGCAGGTCCTTCCTCCAAACCATTGCTACCTGCGCGTCCATTAACCTTAAAACTGCACAAATTGGAATTACGAAAATAAATTTGCTTAATGGAACCACACCAATTACGAAAAATCTTTCTTTTTTTGATAAAAGTTTGTGTTGTCTTTTTACTGTTCAATATTGAACTTTTTTCTTTTTATTTTTGGTCTAGTTTCTTTGTAAACTTGAAATAAGACAAACTTAAAAGTAACTTTTTAGTAAAATATATGAGCTTGTTTTAAGTTAATATTTCATTAAGATTGATGAAAAAGTACTAGTTCCATTGGAAGATTATTTCATTTTTTTCACAATCGTTACCTAGCAACGGCAGCCAAGACCAGCCTGTTACCTAGCAACCAAGCTCTAGTTCCACTGGCAGATTATTTCACTTTTAACAAAACATTTTCCCCATATTATATATGAATTTATCTGCCAATAGAACTAGAACTTTTTCATCAACATTAAGGAATTGTTGACTTAAAGAAAGCTCCTATGTCTTTTCTGAAAAGTTAATTTTAATTCAATTTTTTATCACTTTTTGACCTTTTTTGTGCCTCTTTGCTGCTGCTTTCACTCTGGAACAATAAGGAATATTTCTATTCTTCTGAACTCAACCTCTGTTGTTTTATCTGTTTTATTCTGAGATAAGTCCGACGTTGCAGCTCAGAAATGAACCAGTTTTCTGTTTTTTTCTACAAACGCAGGTTGAAGAGATTCATCCTGCGTACTCAAAGCTGAACTATGTGTTCCTGGCGAAGGTCAGTGATGCTTTCTGATGATCCTGTTGGCTGTTTATCTTAACTTTACTGTTTGTTTGTTTTTTTGTTTGTTTTTTTGTGGCAGTGTTATAAAGCTTTGGGGCAGAGCGAGAAGGCCAGGAAGATGTGTGAAGCTGCATCTACCATGAACACCGTCTCCAAAGAGGTTCACTTCACTTTAGTTTTATTTTAAACCCAAAACTTTTCCGTTTTAATTAGATTTTGTGCTATAAACCGACAGAATGTGGTGCAAAGCTGTGAAATACAAAGAATTTAAATTTCTGCTCATCCCTCAATCACAGTCACGTTGAAGGAACTGTGTCTGTGAAAATCAATCATTTCAGTCTGGACTTTGACTAGGCCATGCTAACCTATCAGAGGCTTTCCTCCAGGATTGTCCTCCATTTATCCTTCCATGAAGTCACCACAGAGCAGTAATTAATCCAGAAATGTTAAACAATAGAAATTTTGCATTTAAAATAAAAATACTTATTCGTCTGTAAATATGTTTCCCCCAGAACTCAATTTTTAGTTCTGTAAAAAAAATCATTTTCTGTCCAATTATTAATTGGTTTATCCAAAAATATATTTATTTCTAATATTGTAGAAGTCAGAGTTATTTGAAAAACCTACGGAATGTGCCTATTTTTTATCAGTTTAATTGATTAATTGATAGATTAAACAGTAAGTAAAATAATTGTTAGTTGCAGCTTTATTGGCAATTTAGTTTTATAGTTTCGGCATCATGATTCACTTTTCTTAATCCAATCTAAATTGAGGGTAAATTAGTTTTTTTGTGTCTTATTTTGTTTTATGTTCTATCAAATAACAACCAAAACTAAATTTGTTGATTTATTTTAAAGATTGAACAAATTTATTCTTTGTGATCTTAATTGTTTCTTATTTATTAGGGGGGGAAACCACAACAGATATATATATACAGATATATAGATTTTTTTTTTTTCCCCAACATTAGCAGAAAATTGACAAAGTTTTACACACATTTCTGCTTTCACTTTACAATAATGCACCACTCCCAATAAAATCCAGGGGAGACAAAATGGAAAAAAGTATTAAAAAACCACCATTTGCTTCAGTTAGAGGCAGAAAAGTTCAAAATGAGCCAACAATGACGAATGACTTTAAAATGTTTTTCTTTATGCAGGATGAAGAAGCACAGAAGGAGCTGGATTTACTCTTCCCTTCAGTCTGAGTGTGAAAACGCTAAGGAACCATTCTGGAGTTATTTATATTTATATATATATAATATGCAGGGGGAAATGGTGGGTGAAAATATCTGTTTGATTCACTCTGTGAGTGTAACAATATCATATTTTTTTTTAGTTATTCTAATGGTTAATTCTCGTTTCTAATCATGAAAAGTTCATATCAGTCAAATTTTTTTCTATATGTTATAATCTGAGTTTATTCATTTATATGCTTTGATTATGTGTGTTTGTTTTTTCTTGTACATGCTTCAGACTTTATACACATGGGTGACGCATTAGCGCCATATACACTGCAAAAACAATCTTACCAAGTATTTCTGGTCCAGTTTCTGGTGCAAATATCTTTAAGTAAGACAAAACAATATAACAAGTAACTTTTCAGCAAAATGAATAAGCTTGTTTTAGCTCCTGTATCCATATTTATAACATAGAAAAATGTTTTATTATAAGTGAAATAATCTGCCAGTGGAACGGAACTTGGTTGCTAGGCAACGGAGTTGGCTGGCGTTGCTAGGTAACTAATGTGAAAGAAGTGAAAGAATCTGCCAGTGGAACTAGAACTTTTTCATCAATGTTAAGGACTTATTGACGGACCACAAGGTCCTGTACCTTACTGAAATGTTACTTGTAAGTTAGTTTTGTCTTATTTCAAGTGAACTAAGATATTTACACTAAAACTAGACTAAATAACTGACATAAAATGTTGTGTTTTTGCAGTGCGCGGATATGCTGCGAAAGATAATTTCATGAAATCATCTTCAGTTTCCACCTGAGAGAAATGGATCATATTTCAGAGAAACCCACATAGGTGGAGGGAAATTGAAGTGTTTACCTGGAAACAGAAATGAACCTGAAAGATCCTTTTTCACTGTAAAAAGTAATTCGTAACAGAATCTCAGCAGTTTTCCCAACAAGTTTCATTTTGTTGCGCCAGATGAATCATTCAGATCCGCTTCTCACTTTGGAAAACTCACTGTAGTGTTACCAAACATTTTCTGATGTTTTCATTCAGAAGCAGTGAATGTTCTGCTGGATGTGTGAAGGATTAGGCAGTGGAATTAGATTATCGCACTAAATCAGTTATTCATATAAAGATCAGAAGATTATTTGAAACAACAGTAGAGATGGTGAAACAGCTGAAAATGACTTTCTTTTAAGAGATGGAAAAGTATGACAGCGTAGATTAAACAGCCGTTATGGATGGAAATATAGAGAGGTGGAGTAAGTTTCAGAAAACTCTGAAAAATTTTAGATTAATTTTGGACATTTTATAGGAAAAATGTGGAAACTTTTTCCAAAAAAAAAAAAAAAAAAACGATTTCCAAAAGTCGAAAATTTGCTAGAAAAATATCTGAAATTTTGAGATCAATTTGAGATATTTTCTTGAAAAGAAATTGGACCTTTTTAGCTCCAAAAGCTGAAAATTTGCAAGAAAAAAAACTCTAAAATGTTTAGATTTACCTCAGAAATTTTCTTGAAATAAACTTCATAATTTAAAATTTTCAGACGCCAAATGTTTTCGAGAAAAAAGTCAAAAATTTCTGAATTTTTGGAGGTCAGAAATTCAGAAATTTCTGACCTCCAAAAGTTGAAAATTTTCTTGGAAATGAACAGAAATTATGAGATAAAACTTGGAAGTTTCAAAAGTCTGAACTTTCCAAGGTTTTTCCAGAAAATGTTAGATTTATCTGACCTGAAAGTTTCAGTCTGAATCCGAACACCTGAGTTCATATGATTAACATGAACTCTCCCATGTTCTCCAGCCGCTTAGAAACTGAAATGACTTCATGTTTGTGGGGGTGGAGGGAGGAGGCGAGCGACGGGAAAAATCCCCCAGGATCTGGGAAAATACATCTGTGAATCACCTGAACCCTGATTTACATATTTTCTCTTGAAGCAAAAGTAGAAGTTTACGGGAAGTGATTAGGGAGACTGAAAAAAAGAAAACATTGACTTTATCCTCAGAATTCTGACTTTAATCTTCTGAGAAAAATGTCAGAATTCTGAAATTAAAATTCTGACGGGGGGAAAAACTGAATTTGAAAAAAGTTAGAATTCTGAGAAAATTGTCAAAATTTTGAGAAAATTCTGAGACAAAAAAATCTGAATTTTGAGATTAAAACAGTTCAGAAAATAAAAAGTCAAAAGTTTGATAAAAAGTAACCAAATTCTAAGAAAATTCAGAATTTGGGTCGTGGGGGGCGGAGTTAGAATTCTTAGAAATGTCTGAATTTGGGGTGTGCTGTGGTGGCGCAGTGTTTAAGCACAACCCACATATGGAGGCCTTAGTCCTCGACGCAGCTGTCACAGGTTCAATTCCCGGCCTTGGTGACCCTTGCCGCACGTCTACCCCATCTCTCATTACCTGCTTTCCTGTCAATTAACTATCAAATAAACACCACTAGAGCCATAAAAAAACTTTTAAAAATGTCTGAATTCTTAGGGGAAAAAAACATATGAAATTAGAATTCTAAGAAAAAAGTCAAAATTTTGAGAATTTTTTTATTATTATTTTTCAGGGGGGTTTTTTGTTAATGTTTTATGTGAAGGTGATTTTCATTACTCTACATTTTACGTATAAAGTTCAAATGATGCTGTTTGAAGGTCAGATAAGCTGTAGTTTACAGGTCATGTAAAAATATGTAACAAAAACATGAATATCAGGGTTTCTTTGTTGTGAAGAAGAAAAGTAGCTGTATCTGTTGGTGTTTTGTTGTTTTTATTAATCTGAATGTATTTGAGAGACCATTACTGCTTGATACTTCATGCTGTTGGTCATTCCTGGATGCTTTGTTTATGTTAAATCTCAGACCAATTTTATTTCTGTGACATTGGCACCCTGACTTATAAAACAGATTATTATGAATCATTTTGGTATTGAATTATGCATCATCGGTATAACTCATGTTTATTTTAAGGTTTTTTATCCAACTTTTCCAGGGTTGCCAACATGTACGGAGAGCTTTGGGTGAAATGTACACCAAATCAGGACCATCGTAGATTAAATAGAGAATCAAAACAAGGAAAAAAGGCATCAAAAAACTCAGAAAGTTTAAGATTATTCAGAGTAAAAGTTTAAATTTTGCTAGAAGCAAAATCTGAAATCTTGAAATCTCAGAAATTTTCTAGATAAAATATGGAAATTTCTGTTTGAAAAGTCAAAAATGTGTTTAAAAAAAACCCAGAAATTTGGTGACTGATCTCAGAAATTTTCTGGATTTTTTTTACTTTTTAAACTGAGAAATTTCCTTGTTTTTATTTAGAAAATTACTGAGACTTCAAAATTTACTCCTTTTTTCCCCGCTACAATGACACTAAAACGCCGTCATACAAACATTCACATCCTTTTAAAGCTTCTTTGCTTTACATGTATCTTTGTACTGTCATTTTTTACCAGTTGAATGATTTAAATATTTTTCTGACTGAGTTGAAGCTGCAGCTCAGTGATTTCTGGGATGTTAGTAAATCTACAAATTGCTGACTGGAGGAATCGTTTTCCCGCCTTGTTTGTGTTCTTTTCTGTTTTATTGCTGTTTATTAAAAAAACAGTAACATCTTTTGTAATCTCCAGTGTATAATTAAAGCACACAGTTTATAATTTTTTATATTGAACCAAATTGATCTTCATCCAAAGTCATCATGGAGTAACAAGTATGGTCGTGTCGTGCAGAATTCGCCTGTGAACATTGTGTGCCAGGGCAGCAGGGAGTTTGTTGCTGCGTTGATTCGGGCCAGCCTCCCACTGGTCTAGTCATGTTTCATCTGTTTTTCTCTAAATAGGTGCTTCCCAAATCAGGACAGGTGTTTGTTTATACAGTAATGGAAACTTCACCTTTCCTGCCTGTTTTTATAAGCCTCCTTTAATCGAGCGCTTCGGTCGAGACAGCTGTGGTGTCTGCACATGTGGGGCCAGATGTTGCAAATGGACTCAGGAGCTGCGCCATTAAACATTTACGGCCCATTTTTTCTCTGCTGCAGCACCAAATTTTCATCCAGCGGCCATATTTGATTGGTGGTTTGAGGGGCGTTTGTCACTCGCCTGTTTCTGTCCCATATCACACTGGCTGCATGGAGAAATGCACATTATTCTTCTTTTGGTTATATTTTGTGCAAATGCATTGCAACACTGTAAAATAATAAATTTGCTGACTCAGCTCATTTATAGGGGCAGCGTTATGTAAAATCCACCTTTTTAGCTTTACGTCATGTTTTGTTATTCCTTCAAGAACAAACCTTGATTCTTTCATGCATGTTTGACAAATCCTTTAATCTCCATGGCAACCATTCAGCTGCACAAAACGCGTGGTTGGACCAAGCCCCGCCTTCAAGGTGCAGCTCCTCCCCTACTCGACTCCATTAGACTAGCCAGCAGCAATTAGCAAACATCTGGTGGAACTGAGAAGCTTCTGAGCTGCATATGAGCTGCTTCTCAGAGCAACGCTGGTAAAGGGTTAATAGAGTAGCCATGTTCAGATGACTTCCTGAAGGCGGAGCTTCAGAAAGAATACGTTTTTAAAGAGACAGGCCCAATTTCAAGGCATCAATTACGTTGTTAAATTTTTTTAAAGTCACATTTGATATATGCAGCATTTTCTAACAACTAAAGTTAACATAGTTATTTGATTATGCTATAATTTTTTTTCTATGTGCCTAGAATTACACAATGCTGCCCCTTTAAGTTGTATTAACTTTAACTGTTGAGTTCAAAACATTAATAAAAGCTATTACTTCAATGCTAATTTAGTTGTTTTAGCTGTCTTTAGCATTTATACTAAACTACGAATTATTAACTTTTAAAAAAAAGTTAAGTTTTTACCATCAAGTTGACAACAAAATTTCACATTTTTATCCCTTTTAAACTAATTTCCAAGTTTAGTCAACTTTGTAATGTTCATTTATTACTCAGAATTTTTTACAGCTTTAGAAGGTTTATTTTTTTATTGTAAATTGTGGTCGTGAGTCTAAATAAGACACAAAAGGAAATTTTCAAAATTCATACAAAATTAACATTTTACAGATTCTTACCAGAAAACAAACAAAAATTAATTTCTAAATATTGAAAATTCATGCCTTCAAATATATTTACATTTTTCAGAAACATTTTTTGATAAAAAACAATAAACATACTTGCATTAACTCTTATAAGTACTGAAAATAAAAAAAAGTTCTTAACTTTTCTAAGACACAACTTGTCACAAACATTCTTAAATGTCTCCTTAAAAATTGTTTAAACAAGGTTTAAAATTTCTATATTTTAAAAAATATTTACTTAATTTTTTTTTATCTCATGGTGTAGTTGTTCTGTTGTTTTCAATCTGATTGAGGAACCAACATGTAGTATCGGAGCCATACTAACAAAATAAATAAAATTTTGAGAGTAAAGTTATAAAATTACAAGAACAAAGTTGCAATAATATGACTATACTTTTATTTTTAGGGTCTATGATGCATTTATATATTTGACCTTATCTGTTAAGGATGTAAACAATCAATTCACTTACAATTAATAGTTTATTAGGTTAAAATTAGTTCCAAGCAATTAATAGTCCGTTTAGACCTTTTAGTGTTGCAGTTTGGCCGCCATCCAGCAGAGGGCGCCACTTGTCTTCATGAAGCGAAGAAAAACAAAGATGGCGGAGGCGCTTTATTTGAACAGTTGGTTAAGAGAAACGATCCAAACAGCCGAGTGTGGGGTACAACATGCACTTTATGCTGTTTAGAAATATTAAATCCTCACAAACCTCAAGTTTCGCCTTCATAGTGCTTTATTCAGCCGAGCAGCTGACGGAGCAGCGTTAGCATGATATGAAAAATGTCGCTCTCTGTTATGGTAGACCGGTCTGCTCTCTTGACGAAAGAGAAAACTCGGACTTTTAAGAAAACGTCCGCTTATTAATTAACAGTTAGTCTGTCGGTAAAATCAATCCACTTTAGATTAACTCATTAATTATAACTTGCATCCCTACTTATGTGTAATTATGTCCCTGTGTGAATCAGAGAAGGTCCACAATGCAATTTGTCTTTGTATAATCTAGCGGTTCTCAACGTGGGCGGTACCGCCC
>NW_015113090.1:280073-281330 GCF_001443285.1 Poecilia latipinna | reverse complement strand
GGGCCAAAAAAGGTTGAGAAACACTGGTATAATCACTCCACCCTGAGAAAACAGCAGTGCAAATAAAATAAAATATGACAGTAATACTCATAATGAGTGCATTCACGCTTTGAACTTGACCCAAAGTCAACCCCTCTGCTCAGCTTTGGACTATTTCTGGCTAGACCTGCTGTTTGTTCAGGACTCACTTCAAATAATCCCAGTCTCAGTTCTGCTGTGACATTTCTCAGCCTCCATCAGCCGCTGCCTGAATACCACAACTTCTTACCCTCCATCATTCATACTCTGCACATCCACACATTCATTCCTGAGCTGAGCTCTGCTGAAGTTACACAACTTGCATGTGTTTTATCTCCAGCCAATGCAAGATGTAAGCGTATATCAGACTCTCATGCTAATCTGGCTAATGCAGACTTGACAAGTTTAAGCTGTAATGACATAGGATGTGTCTAACAACCAATTCACGCAGTACGTCAAGTTGCTTTGCAATGTAGCGCCACAGAACGGCTTGTTGTCCAAACGCTTTGCACAGTCAAATGTTCTCTGTAATCTTCATTGGGGCCTGTCGTAGCCTGGTAATGGTGCAGCAATCTCCAACTCTCATCCTACTGGTAGCATCAACATGCTAGTTACTCAATATGCTAGTGATAGCCCTCATGCTAACAATAGACTTGCACCTAAGATATGCATTTTAGCTCATTTAAAGCTATGTTGTTGACACCAAACACACTACTACGGACAGCATTTAAGCTAACCTTAGCATTTTGGCTAATTGTAGCTTATACACTAATGTTAGCATACAGAATGGAGTAAGTCCATGTTAGTCAACACAATAATGATTGGAATCAGAAAACTGGGTTCCAAACAACACGCACACTTTAGACATTTTTATTTTTATTTTCTATTTTTAATCTATCATCTCTTAGACATCCAAGTTTTCCATCTGTTTTATTTTAAACTCCTGTTGCTTATTCTGTAGCAAACCTCTTTTTGACTTAGTTTTTTGCAATCTTTTACAGATTTGATTCCATTTGATCACATTTCAACCACAAACTGAGGTGTATTTCATTTAACAAAACAATAAAAAAAACTTTTTTCCTTTTTTTACTATTAAGATTCTGAAAAGTGCATTTATTTTCAACTCTTCTTACATTACGTTACACATTACACTTGATCAGGGCCTGCCCTGTTGCATTAAGCAATAAATCAATTAATTACATGATAAATTAAAACAAACTATTTCCATTTGCATGATTG
>NW_015113090.1:236562-276090 GCF_001443285.1 Poecilia latipinna | reverse complement strand
AAAACTCAGCGCATACAGGGTTCATGTTTTGTTTGTTTTTTTCATCCAGACGGCTTCCCGCGCCCCCCCTGCAATGACACGGAACCCCCCCTAGGGGGCGCGCTCCACAGTTTGGGAACCTCTGCATTAAAAGTTATACTGCAGCTTTAATGGAAACACTACAATTGCAAAAATGTTTGACATTTGTCAAACTTTTGTGCACATTTGTAATAGAAACGCAGCTTATGACCTTAAAAACATACTATATACAAACAAAGTGTAAAAAAGTCAAAGGTGTGGGAATACTTTAGCATCCAGAGTAAAAAGTTTCTGTGTGCAAATGTTTCAGCTCAGCATTTTGTAATGTATTGCAGTTTGACTAAAGAAAACAATGTTTTCACTCCCATTCGTAAAGGTTATGCTTGGAGCGCTGCCACACATTACTCCAGGGGCTGTTTAGTCCTGGGAATTACTTTTGGATTTGTAAAAATGGGAAAGAAAGAGAGAGGGCGAGGGAGAAAGAGAAAGGCAAAGGAGATAGGGAGAGAGAAAGCTGCTCGGTATCAGCAGCCATCTACTGTCTGATTCTGTCACGCTCTGGTTAGTCGGTAGCTATGTGCCTCACTTTGAGCGAGTACAGGATGTTCTAGCAGGCCGAGATAAAAAAAAAAAAAGGCAGAACAGGCAACAAGATCTTAGAAACATTTCCCTTTCTGTTCCGGCCTGCAGCTCAGCAGTTCTTGGAAAGCATCAAACATGACAGTTTTGGTATTATAACATCTAACTTCAAAACTGAAATGGAAACAAGCTGAATAATTTATTTGGATTAAAAGTAGAAGACAGAACTGACCTACACTGCAAAAACACAAAATCTTACCAAATATTTTTGTCTAGTTTCTAGAGCACAGGTGTCAAACTCCAATCCTCAAGCGCTGCTGCCCTGCAACTCTGCTCTGCTGCACCACCTAAATATAATAATTAGGTCATTAGCAAGACTCTGGAGAACTGATCTGCACAAGAAGGAGGCAATTAAGCCATTTCATTCCAGTGTTTTGTACCTGTGGCACATCTAAAAACTGTGGGACAGCGGAGGACTGGAGTTTGACACCCATGTTCTAGAGCAAATATCTTAGTACAATTGAAAAAAAGATTAAATTAACTTGCAAGTAACTTTTCAGCAAGAAATGGATGCTTTTTTAAATAAATAATTAAATAAATAATTATTTAATATTGATGGAAAAAAATATTTCTATTGGCAGATTATTTTGCTTATAACATGGGAAAAATGTCTTAGTGAAATAATCTGGCAGTGGAACAAGTCATTTTTCATCAATATTAAATTATTATTTACTTAAAATAAGTTTCTGAATTTTTCAGTAAAGTTATCTTTCGAGTTACAAGTTAGTAAAATTAAAAAACACGTTTCAAAAACCTTCTGAAGGTAAAGTTACAAATCAGGAGGCACTGAGCCGTTACCCAGCAACCACAGCAGAGCCCAGCCAGTTGCCTAGCAACCACAGCAGAGCCCAGCCCGTTGCCTAGCAACCCAAACTGAGTTCCGGGATGTTTGGTCGGCTGGTGTAAAGCACATTTTCTCTATGGCAACATCTTTAAAGGAATGTCTAAAATTACTTTATCTGAGGCTCAAAAATGGAGCACAGTGTTAGCAGAGCTGTTAGCTTAGCTTTGCTTAGGCCTCTGGTTTCAGATAAACTTTAAACAGAAAACATTTAAACTGGCTAAAAACCAAATTGTGTCTCCAATATTTTATTGTTGTGCAGGATGGGTCCAGAAAAAAGAAGCTTACCAAACTGGCTGTAGATAAAAACATTTTATTTGGTTTTCTCTATACTTGTAAATGTTTACATTTTGCAGTTACATTGAATTTACATGAATCAGATTGGCTTCTGCAGGAACCCGTAGATCTCTGCGTCAGCCGCTTATGTGTGAGACGTTCAGAATCAGATTCCTGTGCAAACGTACATGAAACGCCCAAAATGAGCCGAGCTTTAGCAAGGAGGTGAAACACCGAGGCATGGACCAGATTCCAGCATCAGTTTCACATTTTCTATCATACAGTTTCTGCAGTTTAATGCCCTGCACTCCAAAAAAAACAAAAACAAAATCTTACAAAGTATTTCTGGTCTAGTTTCTAGTGCAAATATCTCAGTTAACTTGAAATAAAACAAAACTAACTTACAAGTAACTTTTCAGCAAGAAATAGGAGCTTGTTTTAAGTCAATAATTCCTTGATATTGATTTTAAAAGTGCTTTTTTCTGCTGGCAGATTATTTCACTTCACAATTGTTACCAAGCAACGCCAGCCAAGCCCAGCCCGTTGCCTAGCAACCCAGTTCTACTTCCACTCAGATTATTTCACTTATAACATGGGAAAATGTCTTGTTACAAGAGAAATAACCTGTCGGTGGAACTAAAACTTTTTTAAAATCAATATTAAGGAATTATTGACTTAAAACATTTTCCTTTATTTTGATGAAAAGTTACATGTAGGTTTGTTTTGTCCAATTTCAAGTATGCTTTAACACGCTATTTATGCTAGAAACTAGACCAAAAATACTTGGTAAGATTTTGTGTTTTTGCAGTGTAATAATGATATCCCGTCATCATATGCTGCTGCACACTGTCAGCCAGCTGGCTGAAAGAAATCTACTGCACATTTCCCTCTAATCCCTCTCCTGCTTTATAGCAGCAGCAAGATTGATTGTTGTTTTTCTTTTTTAAACAACGGTAATTTGAACATTTTTTCTGTAAAAACCATTAAAAAAAATTAGTATTTTAGTCGAGGTTGTGAGTAGGTGAGAATCTCTAATTCTGCACTGCAAAAACCAAAAATATTACCAAGTGTTTTCTTTGTTTAGTTTTAGAATAAGAAGTTTTATTTATATAGCACTTTTTCGGCAACAAGGCAGTTCAAAGTGCTTTTAAGTGAAAATGTCTTGAAATGAGACAAAACTAACTTAAAAGTAACTTTTCAGCAAGATATAAGAGCTTGTTTGAAGTAAATAAATCCTTAATATTGATGAAAAACTAAAAGTTCCACTTATTTCACAGTCAACAGGCCCTGAGCCGTTACCTAGCAACGCCAGCCAAGCCCAGCCGTCGCCTAGCAACCCAGTTGTAGTTCCACTGGCAGATTATTTCATTTTCATTTTCTCATGTTGTAAGTGAAGTAATCTGCCACTAGAACTAGTAGTTTTTCTTCAATATAAAGGAATTATTAACTTAAAACAAGATCCTCTAAATCCTGCTAAAAAATCACTTTTAAGTTAGTTTTGCCTTTTTTCCAGTGTGCTAATATATTTGCAACAGAAACTTGCCAAAAACCCTTGGTATTATTTTCTGTTTTTGCAGTGCGTGCCTGTAATGTGCTTTCCATTTTCCTGACTGAGTGAGCATCCGGCTAAGTAACACTGCTTTAATATCTCTTTACATGCAAAAACTGACAGTCTCATTACAACAGCATCTGTAAAAAGTTAAAGAATATATTAGATTAAATAGTATTTGAGTCTTTTTCTTCCTGAGTAAATACACTGGCATATACAATATATTAATTTACACATTGCTACTGAACATTTAGTGTTAGCAGAGCTGAAGCTCGGAGCTTATGCAGCTGCAGCTCGTCCCTCAGACCGCGGCTTGTTTCTGCAGTCATGAGGATCCGAAACAGTTTGTTCATCACAGTTACGAAGATACACGATTGAGAAACATTTGGATTGTTTTTTAAGCAGATAAAGTGTCTTTTCTCCAGGTAGCAAAGCAACAATAAAGGCTTCAGTGTGCAGTTTTTTCCAGCTTGCAGGGATAAATTATGCAGCAGCGTAGTATTGTTTATGATCAGAGCTTCATTGTTGGCGTTGTGCTTTTCCAGACTGTTTTCTGGTTGTGAAGCAGCTGGTTGCAGTCCTCTGCTCTGACGAATCAATGGGTCGCAGGCGATCGCTGCGGCTGACTAATGTTGAGAACAGATGTGCCATCGCTTTAGTGCAGCTACAAATTCAGATGCAGACGCATTTATCAGCACCTCAGGTTAAAGCTGAGAGTCTGAAAGTAAATCTATCTGTTCCTGCAGCCGCTAAAAGATTTAGAGAAATCCTTCCTTCAGCTTGACTACAACTCTTCCACGTCAACCAAATTAGCTTCTTAATGAAATCAAAACAATCCCTGTGAAATAAATTAAGATGTTTTTTTCTTAAGGTTCCATATTTTTCAGGTGGATTAGCATTTGTAAAGCCTAGGGCTGCAATTAATGATTACTTTAGTAAGTGATTAATCGATTATTCTGATGATTAATCGGATACAAATATTGGCATATCCTGCATATTTTTCATTTAATTTTAGAAATGCATTAAAAATGCAAATAATCAAATAATTAAATTCAACATTTTATTCCTTTAGTAAATCTGAACCCAGTGAAGCTAAAACAGAAAAGGGTGTTTTTTTCTAAAATGTTAAGTACGGTGGACGAACTGTCATGCTGTGGGCCTCTTTTTCTCCCAAACACCCTGGACACTGGAGTTCATGGCAGGATTTCTACAATGTCAAGGGATTTTAAATAAAAACATTGGACGATGATCTGAAATCTCTGTGGTGAGAAAAACGGGTAAAAGTCTGGATTTTCCTACACTTTCAAGTCCGATTATATTAACATTTCAAATATTTTGAGGCTGTTTACATATATTTACTAGAGGTGTTAATAAATATGTCTGCTTCCACATATCTACTGCATATTTAGGCTCTGCTCTCCATTATTCTTCATTTTCTGAGTCCTTAGACCAGGAGTCTGCAACCTAAAAAATCATTTAGAGCCGCAAATGTTGCATGACTTTAGAAAAAACAACTAAGAAATTTAGACAAATATCTACTTTAGGGAAATCGTTGTCAGTTTAAAGAATCACCAATATATTTATTTAAAATGAAGCTGATGGATATACTTTTTTTAAACAATGAAAAATGCAATTAAATTAAATTTTAAAAAACTGACCTAATCTGGTACTTTTAGTGTCATCCTGTTTGGAAATCCAGAAGCTAACATCTATACACTGCAAAAACACACTGTGTTACAAAGAGTTTTTCTTTAATTTACAGAAAAAAAATCTGCTGTAGTGTTGACTTAAAGCAAGCTTTTATATTTTACTGAAACATTACTTTTAAGTTAGTTTTGTTTTATTTCAAGTGTACTGAAATATTTGCACTTAAAATTAGACAAAAACTCTTGGTAAAATTTTGTGTTTTTGCAGTGTAGCTTCTAGCTTTGGCTGCTATAGCTAGCTGGCTGAGCTATAGCTAGCTGGCTAAGCTATAGGTAGCCTCAGCTGACTTCTTTTCTCCATTTTTTGCAGGAATAAAATGGAAACCTATTAAAAATTCAGCATTTGTTTTTATATTTATACTAAAACGGTTGTTTTTAATTTTTGGCTAAAGTTTTTAGGTCCGATGAGCCATTTGTGGCTCCGGAGCCGCAGGTTGCAGGCCCTGCTGTGGCCTTTAATCTTTAAACTTTTGCCTGTAATTCTGCTGGCTGTTCGTTTGCCTGAGCGGCACCAGCATCCAGCAGAGTCATGTCTTCCCGCAGAGACACAGCGATGGCGTAGTCGTACGGTTTCAGCGTCAGGCCGTACTTGTAGTCCAGGGTTAGCGTCTTCGCTGGGTCGGTGGTGATGCGGCACTGGTGCACCAGCAGCGCCGTGAACAGGAACAGCTGCAACTTGGAGAGCTGCTCGCCGATGCACCGCCGGCGACCCAACGAGAAGATGAGCACGTTGGCGGCCAGGTCTTTGTTCAGCGCCCCCTGGGGGTCCAGGAAGCGCTCGGGGTCGAAGGTCTCCGGGTTGGACCACGTGGCCGGGTCGTGGTTGATGGACCACTGGTTTATGAAGATGACGGTGTTCTTTGGAATGGCGTAGCCCATGATGGAGGTGTCTGTGACGGTCGAGTGGGGGATGGTGAGCGGGACGAAGCTGGTGAAGCGCATCACCTCGTAGAGGAAGGCCATGACGTACGGCAGATCGGCCTGGTCCTCGAAGGACGGCAGGCGACTCCGGTCCACAACTCTGTCCACCTCCAGCTGAAGACGCGTTTGGATCTCAGGATACCTGAAGGTGTGACATCAGCATGTAACTTTTACAAAAAATTTATGTTTTTTTATATATTTGTTAAAACTGCACCGCTCCAGACCAAAAACAACCAATCAGAGCCAGGAGGCGGGGCTTGGTGCTGTCAGTCAACCTCGTGAGTGGGCTACTAAACAAATGCCAATTACAGGAAAACTGTTTTCTTGCTTTCATTGGCTAGTTAGCATGCTATGACATGAGGAAGACGCAGTAGCAGCTGTGGAGGATCAAGGATGATTGACAGCGCTAAGACCCGCCCCCTTTCTCTGATTGTTTTTTTTCTAGTTAGCAGTGGGAGGAGGCAGAGGAGCTTCAGTTTTTTCACAGATTATCTGTCTCATATCAAACTGTCACCACATAGTGACAGTTTTAACAAATATGTGACAAATATGTTTTTTATAAAAATGTCATTCTGCAGCTTTAACCCGTTTTTCTAAAAACTGATTACATAAACGCGCTACAGTCACTGCAAACAGCTGACTGTTCACTTTCACCAGTGTTCAGTTTTACTCCTTGCATAACACACATGCAGTAACACTTCCTCATGTCTCTGCAGGGTTAACAGGAAGCTGGGAGCAGCGTGAGCTAATCAGCTGCTGCATCCCTCAAAGTGAAAACGAAAAGACTGAAAACTAAAAACATGTCGAGAAGTCTCTTAAAATGTGGTTAAAGTTGATAAAATCAAGCCTGACTTGACCTGCCCTGACCTTCATCTAAAACACATGGAATTAAACTTGCTTAGATTTCCACCAAGTGGGGCAAAAAGTGAGAATGCATTTAATGTGAGAAAAAGAAAAGGCGATTGGAGTCATGCTGAGGGTAAATATGGAGAGGCAGAAAAGGAAAAACAGAGGAGGAAACAGGCATAGAGATGAAAAACGCTTTTCAGAATAGACAGTAATTAATTTCAGTCTATCAAGAGGAAGCTTGTAAATTTTCAGATTAGTTTAAGTTACTAGTAAATTGACAGGATCGTTATTGTCTTGCAGGTTTATAGTGGTGCAAAAATGTGTTACACACCTCAGAGTAGAAAATAACTGAGGTGTTACATCTGATTAAATCAGCAAACAAAGTCGGAGTTTTTAGTGTTTTTGTTTGGATAAAATTCAGACTAAATATCTTTAAGATGCCGAGTTTAAAACACCTAAAAACTTAAAATCAGGGCTTGACAAACAGATAAAACATTCAGATTTATTTTTTTAAAACACATGTTTCCTCAGTTATGTCAATTGAAGCAGGTATGTTCTGAGACTTAAACAAAACAGATGCTTTTTATCAGTTAGGGGTAATTAATGTTCATGTAATAAAAGCCAATCTGGACTTCCAGGTTATTTTGTTTCAGCTAAAATATCCAGTATGTAAAAGTTTCTTACTTGACCAGTATGAGGATGATCCACTGTAAAGCCGTGGACAGCGTGTCCTGGCTGGCTCCAAAAATGTCCCCCATGGTGGGGGTCACGTAGTCCTTCCCAGAGGAGAGACCCGCGGTCTCCGTGATTTGGTCCAGAGCCACGATGAAGGCGTCCGTCATGTCCCTGATGGCGCTCGACTCGATGGACTTCCTGTGCTCCATGACTTTATCCCGGATGAAAACCCCAAAGTCCCGGTTGAGGTTCTTGAAGTCCTCGAAGATGGTTTTGATTGGGTTAGGGAAGTACTGGAGCCACGGCATCACGTCCACGATGCTCCCTGCTCCCACGGTCTTAGTGAACTTGTCGTTCCTGCCCACCACCTCCCGGAACTCCGCATCCTCGTAGGTGTACCTCCTCCCGAAGCAGATGGCGCTCATCACGTTGGCCGTGGACACCACCAGGTCGGTGCCGGGCTGGAAGTACCGCTCCGCCCGCGTCTTCTCCACGAACCGCCGCAGAAGCTCCCTGAACTCGGCCAGGACGTGCTGCTCGAAGGTCCGCTTGGTCTGCGGGTTCCCGGTGGAGAACATGCGGACGGTGGACTGCGCCAGTTTGCGGTGCGTCTTCCACGAGTCCGAGACGGTTCCGAACGCCATGCTCTGGCCGTCGGAGATGAACTGGAAGGAGGTAAAGTCCGGCCTCCCGGCGAAGTCCAGACCCTGCTTGATGAGCGCCGGTCGGATGGCGTCGCCATTCAGCACCACCACGGTTCGGCTGCCCAGCTGCATCTGGAACACGTTGCCGTACTTCCTCGCCATGCGGGTGCAGTACAGGTGCGGCGTGTTGCCGAGCTGCGCGGCGTTCCCGATAACGGGCCAGGCGAAGGGCCCCGGCAGACCGGGAGTGGCCCCGCGGCGCCGGAGCCACAGCCACACGGAGAGCAGCAGAGCCAGGCAGGCCGCCAGCAGGGCGCCGGGAGTGAAACAGTTAACTGAGGGCATACTCTGCAGAAACGCTTCCATCACGCAGATCCTGCGGGATGAAAATAATGAGGTCATTACTATTAACAATAACAATAATAATAATAATAATAATAATAATAATAATAATAATAATAAAAATAATAGATTTTATGGAGGTAAATCTGAAAGTAATTCAGATTGTTTTTATCTTTTGATGAATTACCTTAAAAGCAACAAAAATCAGATGATTCCTCTACATTTCTGCTGCGGAGGTTTTGCAGCCGCAGACTTCCCGCTGAGCGTTTTCTGTCTGCAGAGCGCCGCTGCACCGGGTCTTTTATCTGCGGGCGGCTGCAGCATCACGGCCCGTCGGCGGCTCCGGTGCAGTGGGCAGGTTTGATGCGAAGGGGGTGGGGGGGGGGGCACCGTCCTCTTCTTCTCCTCCCACCATCACCTCCTCCTGATGGTGCCTGCTCTGTGAGGCAGGCACCATCATCATCATCATTACTATTAGTAGTACTACTATGGTGGTTATTGTTGATGAATGTTTCATATATTTATTACCATTTATTTCGCCTGAAAACTCCCATTGGGGTTTTAAAAATCGCTTTAGAACAGAATCTGACAGAATCAGTTTGCAGAAAATTCAAAGCAAAACTGAAAAAAATTAACATCAAAAAAGACATTTACAGACCGATGGTTCCTCTCAAAATCAAAAGAACCGCCTTTAAAGCATTTTGTGACAGTATTTAGTGTTTTATTAATTAAAAGTAACACCTTTAGATGAATTAAGTCAATCATAAATTGATTACTTTTTATTTCTTTTTTTTAAAGTATTTTATTATCAAGTTGGACGAACAGTTTATCATCAGTATTGCAAATAATAAGAGATACATTTTAATATTGCAGAATTTATTGTATTTTTCTTAGAATAATGCATTTAAATGAATTAAAATCAATCACGACTAGAGAATTTTGATGTAATAATAATAATAATAATAATAATAATTATTATTATTATTATTATTATTATTATTATTATTATTATTATCCCGATGACGTATTTTGAGCATGATAAATTATAGGACTTGAACAAAATCATTTTCTTCCCTTTTTTATTTTATCATACTGCTGGCTTTATTTAATTACTAATTTATTTAAGAGAAGATTCTCATATAAAACATAAACCTGTGTTGCAGCTGTATAAACAGCAGCGACTCTCCATCCTGCAGGTTCAGCAGAGTTCATTCTGTCTCATCTCGATCCGAACAGAAACATTTAAAATGCTACTTGTTTTAGTTCTCATTTCAAATTAAAAGCTTTGCAGATTCATAGAGAGGCATTAAAACAACCACAAACTGAAAATGTTTACGTCCTTAACTCTAAACGTCAGCTTCAGTCTGGATCGTTTCGCTTTTAAAATCTACATTTTCTCCAACAAATATTTAAAGCCTGAGAAGATTTAAGTCTGGGTTACAAATAAGGAAGCCGTGAGATCCAAAAAGGGTTTAGCAGCCTTAGTACATTTGAGACAGAGTTGGTTATTAAATCCGTTCATAACTTCGGATTAAATCCCCGCCAGGCTGCGTTTTCCTGCGGAGCCACAAGGAGGAGGCGAACCCGCAGATTTCCTCATCAACATGCGGTGCGATCCCGCAGGACGGGCGGGAACGTTACTATAACCCCGGTCCAACTGGAGGATTAATACCGGATCAAAAACATGAAATGTGTGTTTTATCGTCAAACATCTGATTCAGATAAAACTCACAGCAGTAAAATTAAAACCTGCTGCTAATCACATAAATCTACTCTGAAAGTGTTTTAATGTTATTTCCTTCTCGCATTGAATTATTATTATTATTATTATTTGACTTCATCTTGAGTCTGAATGTTTTTCTGCAGGAATGATGTTTATTTCTAACTTTGTTGCTCAGACTTTCTGGAGCTGAGCTTCAGCACCGCGGACAGCGGCTCAGACCGTCTGAACATGTTTGACCCTAAAAAAATCACATTTAACTTTATTTTTCATCAGTCCTAACTTAAAAAACTAAATGAAACCAGCATAAAGCCGCATTAACATAAAAGAGCATAAATATAGCGATTTATCCCGTCGGTTACGGCCTTAAAAAGTGTCATAATTTTTTTCGAAAATATATTCTACTAGGAGATATAAGAAATAAACAAATTTGTCTTTTTGAATAAACATAAGTCAAAAATTGCACTCTTATTAACATTAATCTCTTTAAATTCCCCAATACGCGAATATTAACTCCATGAGGACAGCCTTGAATTTATTAATCTAATTAAATATTCATTTATTTTTATTTTTAAAAAAAGTTACTATAACATAAATAATTAAAATTATAATTGAGATTTTTTAAAAATCCTTTTAAGTTAAAATGACGGCGGGAGAAATGTGGCCTTTTGTATATTTTAGTTTTTTAGCTAATCAACACCAAACGACATATTTTGCAGCTCTGAGGCTTTTTATTTTTATTTTTAAAATGCATTTAATAGAAAGTGAACTCACTGCGTAAAGACCCTCAGGCTCGACGTAACTCTGATGACGTCACTCTGACCCGTCACAGTGTCGGCTGCTGATGCGAGGCTGGAGACAAACCAGTGGAAATGGTTCCCGCCTCTCTCCACGCGTGGAAATATTTAACATTTAATCTCCTGTTAGGCGAATCTTTGTCAGAGAAAACTGAGGCGGGCCTCGTCATTATTCCGTTTTCTGTTTTATTTCTCACCTAATATCTCAAACAAACATTTTCAGGTGTTTCATGTTAAACATAAATATTATTTATTTCAGCATTTCAAGTCAAAATGTGGATCTCATGGAGTGGCTGACAGTCAGAAAACAAGAAAATACATGTATTTTTAAAGCATAAATGTTCTGTTATGGCACTCTGCACAAGGAAAGTTTAGAGGAAGGAAAATCTGTGAAGAAAACCGATTGAAGGGTTTGGGAAACGGTAAATTTTGGGTTGAGCTTCAGTTTGATGTTTCCATATTTAGGAAGAATCATAGAAATAAATGTTTGCGTATTTAATCTGTTAAATTAGGGGTGCCCAAAGTCAGTCCTCGAGGGCCGGCATCCTGCATGTTTTAGTTCTCTCCCTGGTTTAACACACCTGGATCAAATGATGGCTTGTTAGAGGCCTAAGAAGAACAATGACATACTGAAAAGGTTGTTACTACCACCAGGGAGAGAAGTAAAACATCCAGGATGCCGGGCCTGGAGGACCGACTTTGGGCCCCCCTGTGTTAAATGAAGGACTTTCCCTCTTTCAATTTACAGTCATTGTCAAAATATGTATTTTCATTCTGGTGTTAAATGTATTGAGTTAAATGTTGTAAGCGACACTTAAAAGCAATAAAAACATTTTATTTGACTTCACATTTAATGATTTCTTGAAATATATCAAATTTACACTCCATTAAGGACTTCAAATATATATGGATAAAAAACAACAACTTCTTTAACTCTCGTAATTTTATTCATTAACTTTTAGCATTGCCGACCCCACCAGGTGGACAACGGGGGCCATGGCCCCATCTTCAAGAGATAGATAGATAGATAGATAGATAGATAGATAGATAGATAGATAGATAGATAGATAGATAGATAGATAGATAGATAGATAGATAGATAGATAATACTGTGTTGATGGCCAAAGGGGATTTTTTTTACCACCATAACACACAAAAATCAAAATACAAAATAAAAAAAAACAATAAAAAGTAATCTTCTTCAATCAAGACATGAATGTAAAACCCCATAAATTAATTAGTTAATTTACAAAAAATTAAATAAGATAATTATTTATATGTTTTTGGTTTATTTATTGTATCATCTTAAAATAAATTCCTCTTTTATTGCAGTTGTATAATCTTGCAATTATTTAATTAATTTATTTGTGCATCATTCACGTCTGCTCCTCTTTAAAAATGCAGGGGAAGTTATTTGCACTTCTGACAGTTTCTGCTCATTAAGTGAATCAAACGCTGTAATATTTAGCCATATTCCAGTAGATAAAACACATAAAACAGATCAGTTACACACTGACTGGTATTTCTAGTTTGTACATATGTAAAGTTTTCAAACGGGGGTTCACCAATAACAATATGTAAATAGGTTATTTGAAGCACATTTTCAGCAACAAAGCAATTCAAAGTGTTTTAAATAAAAGGAAAACAGAAAAAAAAAATAATCTAAATAAATAAACCATGCGCCCCCTCCTGGTGGCGCCCATTTTCGGGAGGTCCCAAATCCTGGCATTACCATCTATTATTAGTCATTGCTGCAGTTCCCCTCCTGCACTAATCGCTACGTAAACTCTGCGTGACTCTTGAAAAGCGCCCCAAATCCTCTCATTTGCTGTTGTTCGGAGGCAGAGCGGTTCGGTAATCCTGTCCGGGTTCGCAGCGCGGTGACCTCCAGCTGCAGCGGACACCGTGACCCCGTCGGACCCCTCCCTCCCTCCTCCCTCCCGCCGTGACTGACAGCTCCGCCGCTCATCGCGTGTGAGCAAGCATGGAGGTCATGCAGGAGCGCAGGAAGGCGTGTTGCAACTGACAGTTTGCACTCACGCTAATGAAAAAAATAGAAACGGCGCAGAGTTGGATTGCGGAAATTCCAGCCTGATGTGATTTCATCATGTCTCTCATTCACTGCATATTTTCACTGCCAGGAAGTGACACCATCTGCAAACATTAGGCTGAATTATGAATGTTATTAGTGGCATATTTCACAAGAAGATATTATTTTAGTAAAGTCTGAGGTAATCATCTGTGGTTGCGGAGCTGTCACGCACACTACCCCCACTTAAAAACCCGCAAAACCCGCTTGACCCATGGCAGTGGTTTACTGCTTTATTGTTTCTGAAAGGTTTAATATCAGAAAAAGATTCAAGTCAAAATGTTTCATGGCATTTTCTCACTAAAGACAGAGAACAGCAGATCCAACTTATCACAAAGATTTATTCCTTGTGATAAATCTGTGTTAATTTATCACAAGGAATCAAATTAAGTTTATCCAACTTAATTCAATTGTCAAAATAACGTAAATAAACTCCATTTAATTAAGTTGGATCACCTGTTGTCTTTAAGTGTTTTCTCCCTCCTCGTAATGAATAATCTTAAAATGAATTAATGTTTTATTGCAGTTGAATAATCATGTAATTATCTTTCTACTGTTTATGTCTGCTCCTCTTTAAAAAGGCAGTAGCAGGAAGTTATTTACACTTCAGACAGTTCCCGCTCATTAAATCGGTCATAATAACATACAGGCATTTCAGGAAATAACACACAGATTGATGTTTCCAAGCCTTTATTTCTGTGGATTATGATTTTTCCGCTTACAACCAATGAAAACACATTTAATATTAGAATACTACATGTAACCAATAAAAAGTTTAATAAGTGGTGTCATAGAAAAAAAGTACGTTTAATATTTGCTTAAAATATGTTTTTATTAGCATTCATGGCTAATTGTTTTTAGCCTGGCAGCGGTGTTTCTAACTTTCAGCTGAACCAATTAAGATGGCTGTGATACAGGGCTGAAAAATGGCGTATTTGTCATTAATCGATAATTTAAATAATCCTCAACTAGTTTAGTAATCAATTAATCATTAACTGAAGTCAACAGACTAAAAAAAAGACCATTTGTTGAAAGGACAACATCATCGGAGCAGAAATTATCTGAAACAGTACAAAACATATAAACATATTTTGCATTTAAAAGAAATATGTTTTTCCTGCAAATATGTTCTACTTAGCAGCTCCAGCTAAGCCCAGTCTGTCACCTAGCAACGCAAGCATCATTTTACCTGCTACCTAGCAACCCAAGCTGACCTCCAGCACGTTTGTTCAGCTGGTTTTATCGCTGTATGCTCTGTATAATGGCTGCTGGAAAAGACAAGTGTTTTGCTGTCAACTTACCCTGAAACCTGACCCCTGTCCTGGCCTCACTTCACTGGCTGCCTGTATATTTTAGGATTCATTTTAAAATTCTTTTGTTTTTAAATCACTGCATAATCTTGCCCCGGCTTACCTCTCTGAGCTTCTTCACCCCTACATGCCCTATGAGGGGACAGGGCTTTCTCTGTCATGGGCCCCAAGTTATGGAACGACTTGCCTTTGCAGGTCAGAGAGGCCCCTTCACTGTCCACTTTTAAAGCTCGTCTTAAAACCCATCTATTTTACTTGGCTTTCAACTCCAGCGGGATCTAGTTTTAAATTGTATGTTTGTTTTTAAACTGTAAGAGTTTTTATTTTTTTTATTATTATGTTGTGTTTTAATGTACAGCACTTTGTATCAGCTGTGGTTGTTTTAAAGTACTTTATAAATAAAGTCGGTATGGCATGGTATTCTTGTTGGTTGTGTAGAAGGCTCCACTTCTGCTTTTCAAAGATGTATAGTTGCATAACTATGCATCTGTTTGCAGCCATTTTCACGTGTGAGTGTAAACGCTGAGCTGGCCAGTGTGGCTGGAAGCAGCTGATGTGGATTTAAAGTGACATGAGGCTCAAAAAATACAATTAAAAAGTAAAAAAAAAATATGAAAATGTTTTGTATAGGCCATAGATCTATTTTCACCTGGCATCATAGGTCTCCTTTAATGGGAGCTACTGGTTTCCTCCTCTATTTCTGAAAACTGCACAGCATGTTTCAGTTTTAATCTTGTGTGCAGCTTCTTATTCCTAATTTTGCTTGTTTGTTGTTGGTTTTAATTTCTTTTTAATTTTGTCGATTCAATTCTTACGCCAACATTTCCAGGTTGTGGGACAATAAGTTATATTTCTATTGATGCTTCTCTGTCATAATCAGGAGGAGTTTTGGTTTCCGAGTCGTCTGGTTAGTTTTTATTTCTGTTCGTTTTCCTTGGCCGCTGTCCGTCTTTGTGCTCCTGGTTCCTCTCAGCTGCAGCTGCTGGTAATCAGCCCCCGGTTCCACATCCCTCCCAGTACAAACTGGGTTTCCACGGTTCATTTCCAGGTGCTTCCAGGTTCTTCTGCTCCGTGTCCGACTCCTCGACTCACTTTAGCTGCTGCTGTTTCCAACTTTTTAAGTTTTGCTTTTATAATTAAATTAAAAAAACTTTTTACATTTTTGCAAAATGATTTCATAAACTTTTCCCCACAGTAAAATTCAAGTACTTTTCAAGCATTTTCAAGGTACATTTTCAAACTTTTCCAGCACCAAATTGGTGATACAAACAAACAAAAGACAGTTTCAACTCACTTTTATATGATATAATTTATTACTGTTATTAATAATGACTTGTGATTCTACAGCAGGGACAAAATTAACAAAACTTTATGTGTATATACATGACTGGTCTGAGAACAAAGCAATAATTTAACAAAAAAAATTGCCCAATTTCTATCACATAAAACATAAGACGATCAATAAGTCCTGATAAATTAGGAGTAATAAATATTCATTACACTGAAACAATCCAAACAAATTCTGTTAAAGTGAACGTTACTCAAATTAAATGCTTAAACACAATATACAAATAACGGTACTAAAAATCCTTAAATTATGTTCTTGCCAAATTTCCTGGCATTTAACAAATATAAATAATTTAGCTAATTTTAACTAAGTTAAAACAAGAAAAGTTTAGCCAAATTTAACTTCAGACAGTGATAAAAAATTGTATGTATTGAGCGTAGCACTGAAACAAGTGTAGCACTGAAACAATTGGTCAGATTAATCATGATTAATCAATTATTGAAATAATCAACTAATTTAATGATCAATTAATCGTTAAAATAATATTTTCAGAGCAGTAATTAATCAAAACAGTTGGTACACTGCAAAAACACAAAATCTTATAAAGTATTTTTGGTCTAGTTTGTAGTGAAAATATCTTGGAACACTTGAAATAAAAAAACAAACTCACAAGAAACTTTTCATCAAGAAATAAGAGCCTGATTTAAGTAAATAATTCCTTAATTTTGATGAAAAAGTTCCAGTTCAACTGGCAGATTAGTTCACAGTCAAATGGCCCTGTCCCGTTACCTAGCAACGCCTGCCAAGCCCAGCCCGTTACCTAGCAACCCAGTTATGGTTCCACTGGAAGATTGTTTCACTACTAACATGACATTTCATGAAGTAATCCGCCAATGGCACTAATAATGTCACCAATATTGAGGAATTATTGAGTTAAAATGAGCTCTTGCATTTTGCTGAAAGGTTATAAGTTAATTTTGTCCTATTTTAAGCATAATGAGATATTTGCACTAGAAACTAGATTAAAAAAAAATTCTTGTTATAAGCTCTAATTAGATGTATGAAAACATCTGGTTTAAACTGTGAACATTTTCCAAATTTAGGCTTTTAATCAAACATTGGATTGAACTTTATTTTAAAACTGTGCAGTTTGAATATCAAGCACTTTCAAACCTTGAAATTTAAAGGGTTTCAAACACCCACACACACACATCCTGTTAGACGGAGACGAGCAGAAACACACACACACACCCTCACACACACATCAGGAGCGTCTGTACAGCCCTGTCATGTTGATTACCATCCAGTAGAGATGAATCGACCTGCCGCCGCGTGATTGGTCCGACTACCATCAAACTAAACCGGTTACTGGCGACGAGTCAAAGAGAGTTGAGCGGCGGGGCAAAACCTTCACTTTGGTCCGACCGCAAGAGCGCCTCATTACGACTGGATGACCCCGGCGACTTCAAACATCAAACTGTCCCACAACAACCCCCTCCTCCCCAAAAAACGTTCCTTAAATCCTGTTGATCTGTGAGGTTTTCCATCTAAGTTCATGAGGACGATGCTAATGAGAGCTAATGATCCTCAAACATTGAGGTATCTCCGTGTTTTTTGTTTTATCCCTTCTGAATAAGTGCAATGGAGGCGCTTGCCAAAGCGCAGTCAGCAGCCCGTGAAGGCGTCTCCCCTCCATTCTCACACTAAAAGGGCATTTTGCCCTTAAATCCTGAATCGGCGAGCTTGTCCGAGACCCGCTCCGGGTCGGTTGGGTCCATCTGAACTGCTGGTGCTGCTTGAGAAGAATAGGGAGGCTTTTGACGCGTTCCGCCGCATGACTGCGCTTTTCAAATCCAGGCTAATGGAAAACAGCCATGAACTCTTCTCTGGCTTTTTTCCTGAGAGGAATCCAATGGAAAATAGGGCCAGAACACTGTAAAAATATAACAATCTAACCAAGTATTTTTGGTCTGGTGACTCAAATAAAAAGTCACCATCAAGTGATTATGCTGGAGGGATCAAATTTGTGTTATTCTTGAATTGTGGTTGGGAAGGGCCACACAAAGTCAGACTCAGGTATGCAAATGGCCCCTGGACCGCACTTTGAACACCCATCGTCTTCCAGACTCTGCAGGAAGACGATGTTTCAACCAAACCGGGTCGCTCTTTTTAAAGGCACTGAAGCTTAGAAGTCCCCCCTTCATGTTTATCTCTTCCCCTCTGAGAGACGTCAAAGGTGAGGAAGCACTCAAAGGGAGGATAAGCCTGTTCTCATACCCCCTCCTGAGGCCTGTCTGCGGTGTTTGCACAAGAGATTAACGACGACAAACCGTCATGGCCGACTGGCTGAGGCCTGTAGAGCTGGAAGTCACGCAAAGCGCCGCCTTTTGTCCCACGTAAACCTTAGGATGCAATTAGTATGGACAGGAAATGATTAGGACGTCTTTAAAATGGCTTGATTTATTGTCTTACCCCGGAATAAAATGTGTTATACAAGTATGTTTTCCAGTATGCTTTGAACAGATTACAGTAATTAAATACAATGAATAAAAACATCCATCTTTTTTTCTCACTGAAGTTAAAACAGACCAAGCTTTAATTTAGGTTACATAAAAATATCCAAATTATTTCCCATTGTTTAAAGAGACAGAAAACAATCTGAGAACTTCTGATTTTAAGACTTTAACAAGTTAATAAATAAATGAATGTCTTTAATATGTTGTTTCTTTATTGTGGCTTTTAGCAAATAGAAATACATTTAGTAACTCAAACTGAAATAAAACAAGAAGTTTAGTCTAATTTCACTTCAGAAAGTGATGAAAAAATATTTGTTTTTTTATTATATGTATGGCTGAAATGATTAATCAGATTAATCTATTATTAGAATAATCATCAACGAATTTAGTAATCAATTGATCATTAACTTTTACACACAGACTAAGAAAATTTAATTTGCTGAACAAATAACATCCCCAGAGCAGTAATCAATCTAAAACTGCACAAAAAATAAACACAGTTTTGCATTTATGTGTTTTTATTAGATGCAAGGTTGAAATGATTAATTAGATTAATCGTGATTAATCGATTATTAAAATAATCAACTAATAATTGATTAATCATTAACTGGAGCGTAGACTAAAAAAAACTATTTGCTGGAATAACATCCTAGGAGCGGTAATCAAGCTGAAACTGCACAAAAAATAAACACATTTTTGCATTTATGTGTTTTTATTCAGTGAATGTAAATGTCTGGTTTCCAGGCCCAACGTGAAAAGTTATGGCGTCTCTCTTTCCTCATTTGATTCAAACAGTAGTTCATGTGAGTTTGCAGAAACAAGCTAAAAGAAAATAAAAAAGGTTTTGTTCAAACATGGGACATTGTCATTTTTTGTCTGACTTTATCAATATAATTTTCAGGTTGTAGTCACAACATTTTTCTCATGATCTTGTAGGAACTTTAACATGTGACACGCTGGCTGCAGGACAGTGAATCGGAGGTGCAAACGTTTGGCTGGAGTTCTGCAGGTTGTAGGGTTTGTTCTCAGTCAATGAAACCCATTGGAGGCATAAAAATAGAAACTGTTTGGTGTGGTGAAGTAAATCAGGTCCAAGGGCATCGTGTTCCAGTGGGTTCTGAAAAAGGAAGTCCCAGGGGCTGTGAACTGTAAGTCTGCGGCTCATTGTTTCATGAGACAGAGGCATTTCCTTTGGGCGTGTGGCTGCTGCTGATACAGCAGTCAGTTTGTCACATGGGAAATATGAAACCAGATTACATCATGTTGTAAAGTACCTTGCTTCACTCCAATGGCTTGTAAAAATCTCCTGTCTTTACCTCTAAATGTTTCCCCATCACAAACCTTTATGTTTTACAGTGTACATTTATTCCTTTTTTCCAAAAGGTCTCAGCAAGCCCACATCAGCTAAAAACAGAAGGATAAAAGTACCTAAAAAGCGTACAAACAAATGTTAAAATACACTTTATGGAGCTTAAAAGAAACAATGATTAATCTATCACATTATAACTGACAGCCATCTTAGCAGGCGGTTGCTATGGAGTTGCTATGACAGCAACAAACAAGCCTCTGCCAGTCACCACAACCTTGTTATTCACATGAAGAGTTCGTAAGTCCTTTACAAATCCGTTCAACATTGATTTTACGTGTCCATGGATTTTCAAGCCATGAAGATCCTCCATTTTCTACAAACTCTGTTAGCTAGGTAGTTAACTACATCGTGGTGGGAGGCAGTTTGTCCACATCATCTGACATTTTCCTCCTCCATCTCACTTGGGTTGATCCCAATCGCCGCCAGTTTGTCCATGTATCTTTCTCTGTGGTTAAGAGTTTCTGTATATTTTGTTTTTGTTGAAGCCGTGGGACCATGATGCTTTGCGCATGTGTTTGCCTACTAAGATGGAGCATTTCACTTCAGGTTCAGACTTGTTGAAACTGTATATACAAAATGGTTTCCATCCATCCATACTCCAGCAGTGGTGGGCACACTTTTGCTAATAGTGGAGCTAATCTTTTGAAAACATTTAGCGCACTTAGCTTCCCCTTCATAAATTTCCCCAGGCAAAATTCTAAAGCACTAATTTACTTGGCTATTTCCTAAAGTTTCAGTTGGATAACGGTAAACATTTGTGTTGGAATTTTGTTAACAATTCTTCAAGTGGTTAGATGTTTATGCTCATGCTCTTATTTTGAAGTGAATGAAGACTGTTTAAGCCTCTCCTCATGTTTTCCACCCTTACTGCAGGTTAGCGCTAGCAGAACTAATGTTAGCTCAACTAACTTTTTAGTTAGCGGTGCATATCAATGTACAGAACAATTTCACCAACTTTAATTGAACATGCATAATAAATTTGACCATGTTGAAGACTGTATATTATATTGTAACACATATTGTGTCAATAAAACCTGGTGAGCATTCACACAATTGAATTTAGCACTTTAGCATTAGCTTCTGTTAAATGTTATGTTGTTATACTGTTTAATATTAGCAGAGCTAATGTTTATGATTAGGGCTTATGGGCTAGCGTAGCTAACGTTTTTGCTAGTGGTGTCTACCGCTGCCCAGGACTATTTTACCACCTTAATTTCCATTTTGTGTAATTTCACAGAAAAAAATCAAAATCTTCCCTCCAACATTGAAAAAATTGCTCGTCATGCTCATATAAATATTCATATGAGATACAAAGGTTATTTTTAAATTGTTTGTAAGCATTTTAATGATTTGATACCAGAAAATGATGTTGGATTTTTGTTGCTAGCATAAATTTTCTTCACTGTGCATTGAGAGAGCTTTGTTCATATAGAGAAACATCCTTTGTAAAGTACTTTGTTGTTTTCTTAAGTCTCTTTAATGTTATTAGGACATAAGTAATTTACAACACGTGAGAAACAGAAAAGCAAAAGAAAAAAGTGAAAGCATTAAGACTGAAACCATATTAAAAACACCAACCTGTTCTGGAGGGAAAACAAAACTTCCTCTCCACCCACGTCTCCATCCGAAAGAAAAACATAAAACCCCCTGACAGAAATAAAATCCGGTCCCAGAGGAGCTGATTTTATAGCGAGGAGGAAAGGTGGAGGAAAAACCCGTCAACCTTTTTACTGGCACTAAAAACAAACAACATGCTCCGTTTTTATTCTCCCTTCTGAGCCAAAGTCAACATAAGTTACCACATTACATATGACCGATTAAAAACTAAAAGGTTTTCGAGACATACATTATGGTATGTTCAATAGTTATCTAAGTTGGTCATCAAAGAGTCTGGATTACAGATCTGCTTTTCTGATTCATTTCCTTAAATAAAAGAAAACAAATCTTCCATACATCCAGCTATTGTCTGTTTATCCTTGCAACCGCCACGCACAAAAACACTCAGAGCTAAGGACAATTTAGAGTGAACAATTAACTGAACATTTAAACTCTGTACAGAAAGACGACATGCTGGGATTTGAACCAAAGACCTTTTTGTTAAACAGCAACCAACTGCATCACTGCAGGAATAAAATGTAATTTCTCATCAAATTAGTGTTCTTCTTTTATTTTGGATTTTTTGTTTTTCTTTTTTCCATTCTAACAGCTTAAAGCCAATCTCAAATTACTGAGGCGTGTTTTTAATTTAGCTTAATCTTAAATGCAGATTTATAATTTCAGATTGAATAAAAATACACCATCTTTACTTTTGAGAGTTTTAACTCCAAAGTAAAATCTAGAAAGCTATTTTGAATTTTTGCCATTTCCATTGATCTTTTCTAATGTGATTCTTCAAAATGCAGATAAAAAACCTTGATGGAAACACAAAAAGCACAGGTCCAAGGGGAGAACCCTGAGGAACACCTAAATCTATCACACAGGTTGTTTCTGACAACTATTTAAATCAAAACAAAGTAATTGGCTGTCAAATTTACTAGACATAATTATATTTGATGCAACTCTGAATTATTTTACCATGAGGTTTGTGATTCATCATAACTGTCTGTAAAATAATTATTTTTTAACATATAGTGTGTAAATGGCGAAGTATACTCCTTGTTTTTAATAAAGAACATGAAATTATCCTTCCTTCTAAAGCTCGTGTCCCATCTGTCGGAGAGTACGTCCTTTGTAGACACATTTTTGGAGCAATATTCGTGGCTCCAGTTCAAGCCGAGGCAGCGGCAACAAGCCTCTCAACCATAACGCTCTGATAATGTTGCCACAACAGAATCGCCTAACCTGCTGCAGACAGATGTCACACACAAGGTTCTGCTGCTCTAAACTGTAAGGAGCGGTAACCAAAAGGTTTAATTAACTGAAGGAATGAAGATAGTTCTGGATGATTTCTATCACAGATCTCCTTTTCAGCATCTAGCAGCGACGTTCGGTTAATTCCTCACTGATCTGCAGTGCTGAAAGCAGAACATGAGTGGTTTGGCAGCTTGCCTCGTTGCATTGTGTGAGCGAGGTTTTGGCAGGTCTAGCCGTCAACATTTATGTTTTTACGACAAGATCAGAAATAAAAGGTGAAAGCCCCTAAAGGAGCCTGCGGCGCCGAGTGGACTGAGGTCAGACGTATGCGGACGCCGCGGGCCCAATGGCCGACATGCTCTAATAACTCAGGCTGGACTCCAATTAAATTCAACACTCTCATCTGCACGGACACAACCAGCCTGTTTGCGTTCACACATTGTTTATTTCTCTGAGTGGTTCATGAATGATGTGATCAACAGTCAGACTTTAAAATGTTAGGCACACACACCAACAAGACGAGGAAAAACTCATCACCACAGTGTCTTTACAGGTCTGCCAGAGTCCCTCCGCTGGATCCCTGTAGCTCAGACAACAGACTTTAAACGGGACATTTTTATACTTCCATCTGGGTTTCAACTGCTTCTAAAAACAGACGTAAAAAAAATAAAAAGACACCCAGACATTTTCTGGCAATAAGTTAATGTTTATGGTGTCTGAAAAATGAGCCGTTTCAAAAACCTTCCGAATGCAACGTCACAAATCAGCAAACACTGTCCGTTACCTAGCAACACCAGCCCGTAATCTAGCATCCCAGCAGAGTTCCAGAACATTTGGTCAGCTGGTTTTATTGCTGTATTTGCTGTATAGCGCCTGCTAGAAAATACAAGTGTTTTGTTGTTGACTTAACATCCAGAAACCACTTGCTGAATTCTTGTTGGTTGTGCAGGAGGCACCACTTCTGCTTTTCAAAGATGTATGTTTGTATAATTGTCCATCTGTTTTAAGCTATTTTCACATGTGAGGGTAAACACTGAGTTGGGGAGCATGGCCAGCAGCAGATTATTTGGATTTAAAGTGACAAGATGCCCTGAAACAGCTCATAGGCCGAACTGGCCAGACTAAAATCTCATTATATAGGAAGGATTTTGTGCAACAAATGTAATGAGCATGTTTTGTGTAGACCTATCCTAACCTTTTGTAGGAAACTTCTTTAAAGTACTTGCATCAGTTTATAAATCTCTGAGCGGTTTAGCACTAAAACACATTAAAGCTCTGCTTATTGTATCAACCTTCCAGAACCTCTCAGGTCTTCTGCTTCTGGTTCTTGTTCTGCATTCCCAGAACCAGAACCAAATATATGGAGAAACACCACTCAGCTTCTATGCACCACAAATCTGGAACAAACTTCCAGAAAACTGCAAAACAGCCGAAATACTGAGTTCCTTTAAATCTAGACTAAAAACCCACCCTGTTCAGAGTTGGCTTTGTGGAACACTGATCAACATGTTGCTTGATGATTTTGAAACAAATTACATTTTTATTGGTCGTTTTATAAAATAAACATAAACATCAACACAAATAAACTTAGAAATATGTTAGAGGCATAGAAAAGCCTCTTGTCATCACAGTAAAACCATCTGACCAAACATGCTGGAGCTCTGCTTTGGTTGCTAAGTGACAGACGGAACTCTGCTGGGGTTGCTAGGCAACGGGCTGGGCTTCACTGAGGGAGATTTTTCAAACAGGCCATTTTCCAAACACCCAAAAAACATTAACTTATCTAAAAAAAACAGCTGGGTGTTTTTTTTTTTTTTGTTTTTTTTAAACACGTGGCTTTTTTATAGAAGCAGTAAAGACACAAATAGAAATGCAATATGTAGCCTTTAAACTGTGTGTTTTTGTGCCTGATGCATATTAAAAGTTAAAACGTGTTTGTTTTTCATTTTCATAACTGGTTATTCAGTAAAACAATCAGAGTTGGAAAAGTAGACGGAAAGAGTAGCGTTACTTCAGACAATACCATTACACTAAAAGTAAATGTAACTAGTTACTGTCCAGCTTTGTACCTTCAGTTTTCCAGTTTGGATTCAGTTGTTCTTTTCATAAATTCAGATCTGTTTTATGAATGGTAAGAGAGAACAGCCTCTTTCATTCATGAGGTCGTCTCTTCTTTCTCATACGCCGAGTGTTTTATTGTCCCTCTTGGTAGTTTACATTCCTGTCTGAAGCCCTGTAATTGAGTTTGTGTCGGGCGAACAGAAGAAGAAACCAAACAGGATCGACAAGCCTGCAGCGGCTGAGGCACGTAACGCTCCAGAGATCATCCTGCAGCTCCAAATGCACTCAAAAAAACTATTTTACACATTCCATATAGTGAATTTAAATGAATTCAGGCTGAATTTCTTTGCTTCTGTGAGGCGTGAAGCTACCTGTGCTCCCAGAAAGGTTTGTGTGAGACGGAGGGAAGCGCTGGGTGGTAAGATGAGCTGTGGAGGATTTATTGTTACAGTGCAACCATCACGTGTCGAGGTTCTGCCCCGACAGCTCTGTGTTGCTCCGACTTCTCACGAAAAGTTCGAGAGAGGGAGGGGAGGATTTGGAGAGAGGATGTCTCGAAATGAAGAAACCTTCAGGAGCTGCTGCAAAAATCTGCCACATCAGATAAGAGGAGAGGATGAGCAGATAAACATTTTGTTATCTAGATAAACTCATCATTAGATATGTTTCAGTGAGTTACTTTCAGGCGTGGGAAGAGTACACTCAAAAACCGTACCACAATAAGAGTACTTCAACACATTTTTACTCAAAAGCAAAAAGTACTTGGTAAAATGGATACATAGTAACCGAGTAACAGACTTGAGTAACTATGAATTAAGAGAGAATTTATTAAAAAAAATTAAAGGTCAGGACAAATATTAGAGGTAGTATTATGTGTTTTCCTGTCATTTTATAGCATAATCAAGTAACTATTTTACCTTCAGTTGCTATGAAAATGTCAATATCAAATATGAGTTAAAATAAACTTTACTTCCTCAATAAATGCCTTAAAATTGGGCCTCTGTCTCTTTAAGAAGCTCCTTCTCTGCCTTCAGGAAGTCATCACAACATGGCTTCTTTATTTAGGCTGCAGCAACGTTTTTACCAGCGCTGCAGTAGCTCAGCAGATACTCAGCTCCAACAGGTGTTTGCTAATTGCTGCTAGTTAATCAAAGCAACACTCCTGTTATGCTTTGATGAGGGAAAAACATTATAACATGATGTAAAGCTGAAAACAGTTGATTTTACATGATACTGCCCCTTTAAAAACAACTGTAATCAATTAGTTACTCAGATAAATGTAACTAGTTACTACCCAGCTCTGTTTATTTTATTCTGTCATGCAGCATAGTGTCTTATGAACACATTTTAAATGTTATCGGCTCCTAATTGTTTGTTTATTGTGCCTTATAACTACATCACAGATCAGCTGACTAAATTATTATTTCGACTAAAGCGGTGAACATCATGATGTTTTTCCTTCTGTTTTATAATTATGTGCTCATTTATGATGGTTTATCACAAAATCATAGTATAATTCACTCAGGTTAAAAAAATTCAACATATGGAAAAGAACAAGGTGCAGAAATACTTTTTTGAAGCTCAGAGTCGAGACATAATTAAAACCACATGTAAAGCTACAGTGAGGTCTGTAATTTTAATGTGAGTAATATATTTGTCTGTGGTGAGCCTGAAAACATAAGATAAACCAAAGCACAACGTAATTAAGATTTTACCGTCTTTGATGTGATGTCCTCCAATGACAGACTTCCTTCATGATTTTATATTTATAACTTTCAACCACTGTTCACTTCCAACATAATCTGGGATCGATCATATAATGGCGCAATTTGACATTTTGAAAATAAATTCTCTCAGTAGAAACAAAAATTTGGAAAAACTTCTTAATAAAAAGTTTCAGTGCTGGGATGAGGGATTTTTGCCAAATCAAAATTGATTTATTTCATAAAACTGCAATGGAAACACTATTTTCTCTAGTTCACTAGCTAGTGAACAGGAAGCGTGCATACAGCATGGACGCATACAATAAATGTTTAAACAGATGTATAAACGTACAAACTCTGAATAACAGGTTCTGGTGTCTGGCAGAGTAAATACACGTAGTAACAAACACACTAAGACATCTCGGTCTTAGCTAGCAGATAAAGGCTACATTAGCTAAGCTTCAGCAATAAGTACGACAGTCACTGATATTTATCTTACTATTACACAGAGGAGGGTAGAGTACTCTAAATTGCGAACGAGTAAGAACTGAAATGTTATTACAGGTTAGATAGAAACGAGGCGAGAGCTACTTCTAAGCTTTGGCCTTTTTATTGTTGTCATAGCAGAAGTTTTGCTCACATCTGTAATGGAAACGCAGCTGCTATCCGCTGCAAGAACCCAGAACATTTCTTCAGAAATCCTCTGGTTTCTCTTGTCCTCTTCAGATCCAACTTCAATTAGGCCGATTTGAACGACCGTCGCTGTCCATTGTGCTGTCCGATTCCCTCTGGAGCTAGCCTGTGCTAAATCTGACACTTTCCACAGAAGTCAGTGACTCACTTCTGTTTGCTGGTTGCTAATTATTTGAACGTATTGTTTCCATTTTGCTTAAAGCTGCGGCTTCCCAGTAACCATGAACGTGTTTTTTTATAGGTCTGGTCTTCCCTGTAAAATTTGGCAGCGCAGCTCAAGTGGAACCTGCTGCGAGAATAAAATTATTTGTATCTCTTGGCATCCCACCCACTTCATGCACAGCTGCACAATGATTGTCTACCTGTTTGGTGCTACGTGATTCGACTATAGGTTTATTTTTAACACTGGTGCATGGCTGCCATTGTGTCTGCGCTCTTGGCTCCGTGCCTCTGGTGTTTCGGTTAGACTAGGGGGGAAAAACCAGGTTACAGGTATGTTTCACAACAATGTGGTGCCATTTTGTCTGATGGGTTTTTGTTTTTTAAATCAAACCATTTACCAGTTTCCTGGGTTTTGGTTTATTTGTGGATCTGGAAAACAAAACCGTTTATCAATCTCACATTCCAAGCTATAAAAACTCTGAAGCTTTCTGCATGCATTTGAAACTAAACAGTTTTGACCTAAAATATCTCATAATGACTGAATTCCCAATAGAAACAGTAGATATGTTGAAAAGACAAATTATTTAAAAACTTTTCTCACTTTTAATGTATTTAGTACAGTTAAATTGACATTTTATAGGTAGAAAAGTATAAAAAATAAAAGCTTACCATTATTAAATTCATGCAATTATTATCAGTTGTGAATTAACCTATAAGAGGCTTATAAAGCCATGACATGATCATCATCTGGGCTTTTCCAAAATGTTCCCAAATAATCCTGTATAACTGTTATTCTAAGAAAATCTCTCTCTCATTGTTCTGGCATAATTTTGATCATCTTACCAAACTTAAAATAGAGGAGTTTCAGTCTGATTTATGGCAGTAATTAAGGATTATTTTATTATTCAATTAATTTAATGATTATTCTGATGATTAAATTGATTATTTTACAGATTCTTCATTTATTCACGTAAGCCTTTATAAACAATATTAGAAAGATGCAGATAAACAATTCAATAAACAATTAAATTCCCCTTTAAATGTGATTATAAACATTTTATAACAGCATTTCTTTAGTAAATCAGAACTGGATGAAGCTAAAACATATTTACAGAAACAGGTTTGTTATCTTAATTACTGTAGTTCATTTAGACTTTTTATGATAATTTTATTGTAGTTTCCTTATTTTGTACTTATTGTTTTCATTTATATTTATTGACAAAATTTGTGTAGTTAAGTCATTTTAACCTCATTTATATATCCTTTGTTTTTAGCTAATTCATAAATCCCCTGACAAATAAATAAAAAATAATAACTAAATGCAAAATTAATATTGTTTTCATACAGTTTTGCTGCTCTGATTTTTGGACATTTTTTGAGTCCGTGTACCCCAGTTAACAATTAATCGACTGCTAAGTGAGTTGACGATTATTTTAATATTCGATTAATCACGATTAGTCGTTTAAGCCTTATTCTGATTTTCTGTCAGAAGGAATCAGGATAAAGACTGCGTGTCGTTTTGTACAGTGTATGTAGCTTCGGCTGAGGGTCACATTGAGGCGGTGAATGTTTTGAAATGATTTATCGTGACCTGGCGCTAACAGAGGTTCCCACCTTTCTGGGAGCTACCGGTAGCAGCTAATGAGAACATGATGTTCTTCTAAAGAACCATTTGACTCACTACCATCTCACCAGGAATGGGAGCGCACAGCACAACCCAACCCCTGCGGCTGATGTTACGCATGAACACAACATTACTCACCGTTCCTCGGTCATGGAAAACGGTACCAAGATCTGAAACTGTTTTAATTTTTTTTTTTATATATCTTTTTTTGGCACATAACTCATCCGCCCACTCATTACACATCTTTCCCAAAAACACAGCTAATGCTGACAGAGTGAAAATGAAAGGCTGCAAGTCAGATATTTATGTCCACACACGTCAACATGGAGCAACAAATGGAAGTCATCTCATACATTCATGTCAACACATGAAAATAAAACTAGTTATTGATTATCAAATATCCGTATTTACCGAAAGTTTTCGACAGATAGGTTGTAAAAACTTCAGTTCTGCACCATTTGGAGCTTAAATCTGAACAAGCAGAGATGACGCAAATGACAAACTGCTAAATTTAGACCAGCGCAGGGCGGCCATTTTAGTTTTGACCAACAAGCGAAGTAGGCGGGAAATATCTGTGCGGCTTTGTGATCGGTTATTTAGGTTATTGATATGTACAATTTAATGCTCACAATGGCGATATAATCGATTCACAGGCCTTTTCAAATTGATATTTAATTGGAAAAATGAATTGCAAACCATTGATGAATCAATATTTTTACCTAAACCAATTGCCGAGCAGGAACTTGCCAAGCTAGGCCCAGATAGCTTAGTGCTAGCGAGTGCTGACTTACCGCACAGTCCATAACAAGAAACAAAAGGCCTACCTTTAATCCAACGCTGCTTTCTTAATGAGTCCTCTGCATTATTTCAGCCATCGTTTAAATTTTTCCACACTGAGCTTCTGCACTGAACAATACTGAACGAAGCTCCAACCTTATGTGCTCTTCAGATGTCGCTATTCTGTTTGTGCTTGTTTGTCCGAACATCCGGGCACCAGTGATGTCATTTGCAATGAGCGCCAGAACCGCAGTAAGTATGGAAAGCCACATGTGCCATAATTTAGTTCTTTTAAAACTCACAAATTTCAAAAAAAAAAAAATGTTTTACTCAACAAATTTTTATTTCGCTTCAGCATTGAAAATAAGGATGGAGAGAGCGGGGGGGTGAAACAGATTTTTTCAAAGCTTTTTAAGAGGGGGGGAGGACACATTTTTTCAAGCTTTTCAAGAAAGTCTGAGTTTATATTCATAAAAACATAAAATAACTAAATGAATTGTAAAACCACAAATAAACTATAAAATGATTACAGTTTATTCCAAGGGTGCCCAAGTCCAGTCCTCGAGAGCTACCATCCTGCAACTTTCAGATGCATCCCTGCTTCAACACACCTGAATCAAATGAATGGCTCGTTATCAGGCCTCTGTAGAGCTGACCCCGGTCTGTTGGAGTAAGGATACTTCTAAAACTTGCAGGATGGTAGCTCTCGAGGACAGGACTTGGGCACCCCTGGTTTATTCCATATATTTTTTATATCCCAACCCCGGATGTCCATTGGGTTAGACTTTCAATTTTCAAACAAACAAACAAAAAAGAAATCCTACAATTTAATAGTAAATAGTAAATTCAAATTCTAACACAGGAAATACTTAAAATTACACAGAACAATTTTATTAGACTGCCATGCACTTAAATTTGTATTTTTAACTGAAAACAGGTACTTACTCTTCAGCTTCTCTAGTTTCAGGGCAATGCTTGTGCTGAAGTTCACTCATATACAGTAAAGATTTAAACCTCAGTGTTATTGGTTAATAAGAAACTGGCAACAAGAATAATTAAAATGTATTGTTTTAAACCTAGAAATATACCATGTTCATTTCAGGGGACATTGGGTCTGAAGCCATTAACTGAAGGATCTGTAATTAATTAAATCTAAAATTAGATTAAGGAAAAGCAGCTTTGTTTTTCATCACTGTTGTTTGTGGATGTCGCTTGTGCTTTAGATTTACGGACATACTAGAAACACTCACATACACCTCTATATGTTAAAAAATTACAATTACGTGCGTTAAAATCTGTGTAATTAATTAATCAAAATTAACAAGTTGAAGTTCTGGCCCTAATATGTAAGCATGTGAATTTTTTATGCATCAAAATAAGCTAAATAAATTTCTTATATTATTTACATTTTTAGTAATTATTTCTTACATATGTTAGCTTTTCCATTAACTTCCTATACAGTTCCATGACACTGTAAATCACACAAAGACATTTAATTATCTTTGCAAATAGATACGTCTCAACAGATCCAAACCCTGTGATTGGATGATTTAATCTACATTATTTTTTACTTTCACATGAACTTTAAAGTCCAGGAGAAAATGGGCATTTCAGGACTTCCATACATCACATCCACAGTTTATGACTAGTTAAAATGATCTGATCAGCTTAAAAATACTGTTGTAGATAATTTCACAGGACAGTGATGATCTCAGTTGAAAAACATGAGAATAAACAAGCAGGAATGACGCATAAAATCCATATGAAGTCATGTCTTTGTTTAAATCAACATCTGAAAGCCTCTATTTAACCTCTGCAAGGGAAGCGACAGTCATAGGAAAAAGACAGTAACTGACATGAATGTATGCTTCGTGTTTCAGAAGTACGCAGACACTTGATTTTTACTTGGTCTGCAGCAGGCAGAAACTTTAATCCAGCTCCTCGTGTGATTATCCAGAGGAATGTGAGGTTGCACAGCGGGAATATCGGGAATGCGGCTGCAGGAACATATTTTCAACCCTAACGTGTCTCTGCAAAGCAATCAGGCAGATTAAGTAGCAGGAGGATGAGAGGAGACATTGTAGGTAGTGTTTGCTAACAATAAATTATGTAATCCATGACATGTTAATAAGTGGGAGCAGCTCTGAAGGCCTGATATTCAGCTGCTGGCTGTGAATTATTGTTGTTTGCAGAGGGTCAACATGTCCAAAGCTGAAAACACTCCAACAAATCCTTCTGCAATGATTTACTTCTGCGCTGAATCTTGGATTCATTTATGTAAAAAAACATATTTAGATTTAAGTTTGGAAACTGATCGTTTACCGTCCAGATTATTGAAGATGGATAATCCAATTTTTTACTTGATGCATAAATGTAATCTGACACAGATTGCAGTTTCTCCTGGCCACTCTTCTAAAGAGGAAATACATGGAAACGTGGTACATTTTGAGAGTAATTTGTGTTTGCAACAGTTGAGCCCACATTTATGCAGTTTGCTATTTTTCATATTTCAAATTCTTTGTTTTCTTTTTCAAATATTTTTTCTGATTTTATTTCTTAAATTTATTTTTAAGATATTTTTTCAGATTTTTTTTTTCAGATTTTATTTTTTAAAGAGTTGTTTCAGATTTTATTTCTTCAGTTTCCTTTTCAGATATTTTTTCCAAGCTTTTTTTTTCTTCAGATTTTATTTTCTCACATTTTTATGTAGTTTTACTTTTCAGTTTTTTTCAAATTGTATTTTTTTCAAATCATTTTCTCATATTTTATCTTTTCTAATTATTTTTAACATTTTATTCTTTCAATTCCTTTTTCAGGTTTTATTTCTTCACAAATTTTTATTCAATTTCTTTTGCAGCTTTTATTTCATTTTTTGCCTAATATTTTTATTCCAGATTTTATTCTTTAATTTTTTTTAGATTTTATTTTTTTCTAATCTGGATTTATTAGACAGATTAATTAATACCTAAAATAGTCACTAGTTGCAGCAGAACCTGTTGCCTCTGCAGATCAGCGGTTGATCCTCCTCGCTGCTTCCTGCTGCTGCGGTTCAGTCGCCGGTCAGAGCAGCTCAGGTGCATCAGAACAGCAGCAATAGCAATCTGCCCAACAACCATGGGAGGTCCAACCTTTTCACTGGCAGGAACATTCCCTCTTTTTGGATTACATCTATCTCCTAAGAAGATGTGCAACTTAAACGGACCTGGATTGGTGCAGAGTAGCAGCTACTGATGCATGCAGCTGCAGCAGATTTAAACGTTCACATCTCCAATGGATGGTTTATATAGACCCAGCAGGAAGGATATCACCGCTTTATCAGAGAGCTTTACATAACCGTTCTGTTCTGCTTCTGTTTATGTGTACGTGCAGCTTGACAAGTTGCATCCGACACACCAACATTCTGTATTTAAACAGTCCACATTCCCTGACTTTGATTAAAATCTGACATCCAGTGTGTGGCCAGAGTTTGTCTCTGTGACAGAATAAAGTTCTGATTGGGCAACAAAATGGCTGCCAGAGTTCTGGTTATTGTCTTCTTGCTCTCATACAGACAAGCAGGTGGCAGAGAACCCAGAAATATTAAAAAGTCAGAGTAGAAATGTATTTGGTAAAAAGTCTACTCAAGTACTGAGTAAATGATCAAATTATCAGTCCTTTAATATTTAAAAATTACATCATCAGGTGGACCAAAATGTAAAGATAAATGGACATTTTGGTATTTTAAAGACTAAAATGACAAAAATTCATAGAAGTAACAAAAAAAATTATAAAATCAAAAAAATAAAAACAAGTCAAAATCAGTTTCTTTCAATAAAAAAACAAAAAACAAACACTCATTAACCAAAACTGCAAGTGGGCAGAAAATCCAGAAATTTTACTAAAGAGTAGAAATAATTCATAATAAAATTACTCAAATAAAAGTAAAAACTACAGAGCAGTAAAAAATTATCCTAAAAGTACATAAAAAAATAAAAATTATGCAAAAATTTGAAATTATGTTCAATTTAGCAATAAAGATAATACAGTAGAAAGCCGACAAATATACTTTTGTACACAGAAAACACACGAGTTCCCCGAAAAACGACTAAATGTCCGGAGAAAAGAGGATGTATGTTGTGCTAACAGCACTTAGCATTGCTCGGCAATGAAGCAAGAGCGTTGTGCAACACAAATAATTATCCGGCAGGAACACAACGCTAAACAGTAAAACATAATTTAAAGAAGCTTCAGAGAAGATAATTTGTCTTCAGGACTTTTAACAATCGACGTACTCGAATGATTCAATGAATCACTGCAGCTCTAAACCACATCCTAAGTTTTTTTTTTTTTTAATTTCTTGTGTGTCATTTACTCGCATAATAACCGTCTCCAGCTGAGATATGTAACATGTACAGTAGGTGGCGGTAAGTTTGCGATTCGCCATAATAGGAAGAAGCGATAATGTGGCCATAAACATAATATAAGGCTTATATTATGTCTATGAATGTGGCCACCCACCGTGATAAATCCAAGTATTTCCGTGCGGACAGCGAATCTCTCCGTTCCTGGAAGTAATTTTAGTCAATTTAATAGATGAACTCTAAGTTTACAACACCAGTTAGAGCTTTTGTGCACATGTGTGCAATAAATATTTGCACCTTTGTACGCACAAAAACATTAGACCTCAGAAAAACGATGAAAACCCGGAATTAAAGAAGACTTATTTTATGCTAATAGCACTTAGCATTCTTCGGCGGAAGTGAGAGCAACGAAAAATAACTATCCGGCCGGAACACATGGCCCTATGCAATAGTAAAACATAACTTAACAAGGTTTCAAGGCAGATAATTTGCCTCGAGGAATTTTAATAATCTACATACTCTAATAATCCGATGAATTGTAAACTACACGTTAAGTTTTGTCATTCTTGTGTCGGTGACACGTCCATCTCCAGCTGAAACGTCAGATCCGGCCACTCACCCTGATAAACGCAGAAACGTTGCGGACTCGGATACCGAACATAAAAGTTTAACAACCTCAGCTGACCAACGTGCATCACAACATTTACATCACAGGCAGGTAAATGATAAAACAAAAAATAAAATTAAGCTAGGTGAAAAACAGTGACGACATTGGCAGAAAATGCCAAAAAATGATAATGTTGCAGTTCTGTTTCTCGGAAACATGAAGGAAATCATCTCACTTTTGTTTCCCCCTTCACATTAGAGGGGAAATTCCACCTTTCCAGTTTTATGTTTTCTTTTCAAGCATCCACCGTCTCATCTTTCACTTCCATTTTTTAAGTATTATTTTTTTTTATTAATGCCAATAAAAATAAGGCTTTAATTTGCAGCGCTCTTTCATTTAAAGTTCCTTCCCATGCAAGCAGCAGGTGGCATGTTTGAATGTTTCAGAGATATTTAGGCCAGTTTCTTTTTGTCCTACAGGCACCTGCGCTGGAAGAACACCTATTTAATGTGAGAAAGGCTTGTTGTGGTATCTGATGGGAAGGTTTTGCAGCTACTCTGCACGGCGTTGCGTGTGAACTTCTGGCCCGCTGCCAGATAAGAGGCTGAGTTAAAGCGCAGGTTGCATAAGAGCTGAGGAATGTTTTTATTTTTGAAAGGCTGCGTGTCACGGAATATGCTGTTTAAATTGGCATTATGCGTGCTCAGGAGTCACGTAGGGGTTTTTATTGTTACTGTTAGTAGAATTGTTCTTATTATTTAGAAAAGCGAGACTAATACTTTAAAATAAGCGTCTGGGACAGTCTGTGATGTTCAGTCACACACAAAAAACAGCAGATTTATTGTTAAATCCTGGAAACCAATGAAAATAATAGTTACCTCTCTAAACTTTAAAGTGCTTGATATGGTAATTTTGTTGCATTTGTTGTCCAACTAAAAATGTTTCAGTTAATTTGTTATGTGTAATTGAATTAAGTTCGTCAAACTTAATTTATTTACATTTGTTTAACGGGAGGTGGACAGAAAACTCAAAAATTGTACTCATGTAAGAGTAGCACTACTTCATCATATTTTACTCAAGTAAAAGTAAAAAGTAGCCATAAGAATTTACTCAAGTAAGAGTAATTAATAATGAATAATAAATGGAACATTGATCAACATATTTGATGTTTATAGATGATTTTGATGATGGCATTCAACAAAATGTAACGTTTGTGACTGTATGATGTTTTCATGACATAAAGCACTTTTTCTTATTTATAACAAAATTAACTCTTTTCTTAATTTGGATCACCTGCTTTCTTTGGGTTTTTATTCGGGATTGGCCACAAATTCTTAAAAACTTTAAGAGACACAAATTGTTTATATTTTAATCCCAAACCTACCAAACTGCGACCTTTTAAAAAGGTTTTCTTCTTGAAATTTTATTAAAATTAAGGGTTTGTGTCAATTCAGGCTAAAGAAAAACTGGTGCATTTTTAGTAGGCTTGTAATGGTGTTTTTACTAATAGTATGGTATAATATTTACTATCTGTCTGTCTAGCTAGCTATTTAAATAGATACCTATCTACCTAACTAGATATTAAAAAATATATAAATTCCATAAACATTTAGCTAGCTAGCTAAATACTTAGTTTACAAGCTTCACATTTTACTGGCTAACTAGATATTCAGTTATCAAACTAAAAGCTAAATATTCTGTCTGTAAACTAAATAGCTTGTAAACTGAATATCTAGTTTGGGAACTGAATATTTTGCTTTCTAACTACAGCAATTGTAGTTAAAATTAAAATTGCTAGAAGAATAGCAATTCTAGTTCTAGTAAACTAGCATTCGTAAACTAAATAGTTTAACATTCTGGACTGAATAACTAGTTAGTGAGCTAAAACTTTTGTTTGCAAGCTATATAATTTGCTCACTAAATATTAAGATTGACTTTAAATATATAACTTTCTTACTAAATATTCAGTTAGCAAGTTAAAAACTAAATATTTGGTATGTATCATAGTTTGCTATTCTGGACTAAATAGCTAACGAGGTAAATATTTTTGTTTGTAAACTAAATAGCTTGCTAACTAAATATTAAGCTTCCAAGCTAAATATTTAGCTTGCAACCAAATTTTAACTACATTGACAGTGCGAAAGTCCTTAATTAAGCAAGCTAAATTCTATCTATCTATCTATCTATCTATCTATCTATCTATCTATCTATCTATCTATCTATCTATCTATCTATCTATCTATATATCTTAGTTTCAGTGTGCGCATGGCGCCATCTAGAGGAAATATTGTGAAAATGCGTCATTTTGTCAATAGAACTACAAATCCCATGAAGCACTTCACTTTGCACCGCTTCCGCAAAGCTGTGTTTGTTTTCCTGGTTAGCGTTGAATGACGGTGTGCTTCTGCAATGGAGGGTAAAGCTGTGAAAGCGATCCTGTTTGATTTGGACAACACGCTCGTAGACACGAGTCTCGCCGGCGAAGTGGCTCTAAAGAAGGTGATGACAGCTAAAAATGGTTTTCTCCGGGGACTTCAGTTAAAACTTCCGCTACTTGTTGATGTCGCTAGCTAAAGTTCTCGGTTTTAAAGTCAACAACCTTCGCGTTACTTGTTTTATGGCGAAAACCTGTTTACATGTGCCGTATTTTATTTAATTTACACGGCATAAATAAGAAAGAGTCGATATTTGAACGAACTGGGAAGTGAATGAAGACGTGGTGTCCGCTCCTTAACAGACTGCCGGTGCACGACCTGGAAAGGAGTTATGAAGACCGGTGTTATGCCCAGAAACGCAGGCCTGCCCAAAATTGCATCCCCTCTCGCGGGAGCGCGCATCGGTCTAAAGTCTCGCATATTGACGAGAAACCGGACTGAAATATGACCGAAGAGGAAATTTTAAAGATATTTGTAACATTATCACGTTTCTTAACCATGTAATCCCTAAAATGGTGGGTTTTATTTCGCAAATTACTTGAAATAAATACGGTTTTTACACCTTTATTGACACATATGAGTCGAACTTTTTTTCAGCCAGTCTCTGTTGAAAACGTTCTCCGCAAATGGTTTGAAATTCTCTGTTTTTTCTTTTGATACCATAACAGCTTAAAAGCATTACAAAACAGAGGCCCATTATGTAGAACATTTTACATCATGCTTAACTTTCTAGTCTGTTAATGTAGGAGGGAATGCATTTTAATTCATGAGCCTGAAAATATTTGCATCCATCCTGTTGATATAAAAATTATAGCTCAGAGAACAAGTGTCATTACGTAGAAAAGGTGAAATCCTTTCAGCTCTTTATTTCTCCAAGTTAGCACAGGTATGCATTTTTTGGCAATTTGCTTTTCCAGCCTGCCAAAATATGCAAAATAGAGGGGATGCATATCGTGGCAAGCTGGAAATCCATATTGCCAAAAAATGCATCCCTGTTCTAACTTTGAGAAATAAAATGTTAAGGGTAAAATAACTTTTTCTACATAACCAGAATAGTTCCATGAACTACTGGTATAAGTTTTATATCAATAGGATAATATTTGGGGAGAATGAAAAGGGGATGCAATTTTGGGCAGGCATGCGTTTCTGGGCATAACACTGGCAAGGGAGGAGTTTTCCTCCCAAAACCCTGGAAAAACTCTTATTTTTACGAGCGGTGATTGCTTATTAACACAACCCAAATTATACATAGTTAATGTGTATGTTTGTAAAACAAAATTCTAAAGAGTTGGATTTTCTGTCAGACAGAATCAAAACAAAGGTTAAGCATCTTGATGTAAAGATCTTTCAGCAAATGGATGTTTTTCAGTCCAACTAACGATTAATCGATTACTAAGTTAGTTGGTGATTATTTTCATAATTAATCACGATTAATTGCTTCAGACCTATTTATGTGGCTTGGTTTGTGTATTTTGCAGACTGGGGAGATTCTGAAGTCCAAACTGAACCTGGACGACGACACAGTCCGCAGCATTTGTGATAAATTCAAGCTGAAGCTGCTGCGCGAGAGCCCCGACCGGCCGCCTGGCACCTCCCAGGACGACATCCGCATGTGCCACTGGGCGGAAAGCATCGCAGAGACTACAGGAGGCAGCGCCGCGTCCGATCTGGCTTCTCAGTGCTACTATTTGTGGAAGAACAGCCGGCTGGAGCTTCTGTGTCTGACCCCGGAAGTGCGCGACCTGCTGAGGCAGCTCCGTGGCCAGTACAAGCTGCTGCTGCTCACCAACGGCGACGCTCGGACTCAGAGGGAAAAGGTGGAAGCGGCCGAATGCAAGGAGTTCTTCGACGCGGTGGTGATCGCCGGAGATCACGCTGAGCAGAAGCCGTTCCCGTCCATCTTCCAGCTGTGCTTCCGCATGCTGCAGGTGGAGGCGCAGGACTGCGTCATGGTGGGCGACTCTCTGGACACAGACATCCAGGGTGGGGTGAACGCCAAAGTTCGCGCCACGGTGTGGATTCACAGAGCGGACGGGTCTGAGCTGGACGGTCCGGTGAAACCAGACTACACTGTCCTGTCTGTTCTGGACCTGCCGGCCGTCCTGGCACAGCTGCAGTGATGGGAATGTGAACAGATTTGTTTTTTAACCTCCATATGTTTACAGATATTTTATCAACTTTTTAACACTGTATATAAAATTTAAGACACTACAATGAGGGTGAAGGGTGTGCAGAAGTTTACCTCCACAAAGTGGGCATTAAAGTCATTAACCTGAATATTTAATGATTTATTTTAACTGTTTTTGTTCAAGGCTGGAGTGATTATGCAACATAAATGAGTAAATCAATTAAAAATAAGAAAAGCATCCTTGGGAGAACTGGAATAGCTCATTTGAACTTGTTGATTTCCTGGCAGAAACCCGGCTCTTATATACAGGGTTTCCCTCAGTGTATAATAAGCCTGGCGGGCCACCAGGCTTTATTTGTGCCCCCGCCAGGCTTAGCATTGCTAATTTATTAGTTTTGTTTTTTAATGATTGCCTCTTTTAAAGACTTTATAGTTGGTGTTTAGGTATTAATCTTCAAGTCTTCCAAAAATGCAAAACTATCAAATGATTTTAAATTTCCTGTCAACTTCAAACTAGAGATGTGCCGATCAGGTTTTTTCCTGCCGATACCGATCACCCATGATGGCCGATATACCGATTACCGATACCGATCACC
>NW_015113090.1:225579-232294 GCF_001443285.1 Poecilia latipinna | reverse complement strand
TGCCCTGGCGCCCTGAACACCGGGATTAGCAAGTTTTCTGGGGGAAACCCTGATATGGGGTATCGTTTGGAAAGTTACACTGTAAAAAATGAATAATCTGGGTTATTTAGTCATAAGAGAAAAAAACTGGAGTTAATTTTTCAACATCTTATCCATTCATAAATGTCAGTTTCAATCTAAATATTTATTTAGCAAGCTAAATATTTTGTAAGCTCAACCTGCCAACTAAACTTTAAGTAAACTAAATAGCTTTGAATTCTGGACTAAACCTTTAGTTGACAAACTAAATATTTGATTTATAAACTACATACCTTCAAAACTAAATTAACTTTGCAAGTTAAATATTCAGCTTGCAGACTTAATATTTAGTTAGCAAGCTGAAAGCTAAATATCTGATTTGTAAGAAATAGCTTGGTATTCTGGAATAAATGTTTAGTTGGCAAGGTGAATATTTAATTCGTAAACTAGTTTGGTATTTTGAAGTAAATGTTTAGCTAGTAAGCTAAATATTTGGCTTGTAAACTAAATAGCCTGATATTTACACTAAATATTCAGTTAGCAAGATTAGTTTACAATTTGTAAACTAAATTGTTTGGCATTGTGGACTAAATATTTCATTAGCAAGCTAAATGTTTGGTTTTTCAATTAAATAAATTTCTATTCTGACTAAACTATCTTACTGTTTTGGACTTGTTAGCAAGCTAGATGTTTTATTTGTAAACTAAATAGTTTGTATCTAAATAGTTGGAATTGCAGTTTCTGAAATCTTCAGCTCAACTTGCTGCTACTGTCCACAGCCACTAAAACCATCATGTAATAAAACTGTGACAGTTAAAAATCTTTTATTTAAGGGTCAAAACATTCAAACTTTAGCGCTACCTGATAAACAGCAGCAGAGGAAAACAGAGGCTTTGATTGTTCCCTTCACTTCACATCCAGTTTCACTTTGATGTTCATCGCTGCCAGCTCAGCCACGAAGTAACGGAAAACGTACGGAACAGACAAGGAGTCCACGGAGTCGCTCTTCCCGCACAAACTGCACACCGTCTTCCGGTGGCGCATGGCCGACCAGTACGGCGGCGGCTTCTCCAGCAGCGGCGACAGCAGGCTGCCGCAGTCCACGCACACCTGCGCCACGGAGCGGTCCGAGCAGTTGAACAGCCGGTCCTGCAGCAGGAAGGATGAACCGTGGGCCAGCAGCGCGTCCCGCTCCATTTCCCCAAACCGAATCCCGCCCTGGATGTTCCTTCCTCCCACCGGCTGGTTGGTCACCTTATCCCGCGCTCCCGTCGTGCGCACCTGGAACTTATCGGACACCATGTGGCGGAGCCGCTGGTAGTACACGACGCCGATGAAGATGTCGGCCTCCAGCTCCTGGCCGCTCAGCCCGCTGTAGAGCCGCTCCGTGCCGTAGTAGTTGTAGCCGCCGGCGCGCAGCATCTCCCCGAAGTACTCCAGCGCGGAGTTCTGCTCGGAGAAGGTGAACGGCGTGGCGTCGTGGCTCAGGCCGTGCAGGGCGGCCGACTTCCCGGCCATGCTCTCGATCAGCATCCCGATGGTCATGCGGGACGGGAAGCCATGCGGGTTGAAGAGGATGTCCGGGCTCATGCCGCTCTCGGTGAACGGCATGTCCTCGGCCGGCCACAGGCGGCTCAGGATGCCCTTCTGGCCGTGGCGGCTGGCGAACTTGTCGCCGATCATTGGGTTACGCGGCACTCGGACGGTGATGCAGACACGTTTGAAGCGACCCGATCCCGTGTCGTTGCTGCAGACCTTGATGTTGTCGACGACACAAGCCTCTTGGCTCCTACAGACACAAAACATGCAGTTAGTGGTGTTTTCACATCCGATAGTCTGGAAAATTAAAACATTTGTTACATTTCAACTGCTGTGGTTCTCTTCAGAGTAGCTCTACTTCAAAATATTTTTACTCAAGTAAAAGTTAAAAGAAATTACTCAAGTAAGACTGAAAAAGTATCTGGTAAAAAACCAGTCTGTGTCTGGTGAATTTCTGGTTAAAACATGTTTTTCATTCAGTGGGTAGAAAATCCAGAAGTGTTACTAAAGTAAGAGTAGAAATACTTCATAATAAAATTACTCAAGTAAAAGTAAAAAGTACAGAGTTGTAGAAATGTATTTTTTTTAAAAAGTCACTCAAGTTTATGCAATTGAGTAAATGTAACTAGTAACTATCCAACTCTGGTTCTCTTTCCCTCTGTACTGAGTCAAATGAACCAAACTCAAAAACCTGTTCCCCTCCTCCCCTGTGGGGGCGCTGCGCCAAGAACTACTGAAGAAAACTACACTAATTTCTGGAGAAATATGAGCACAACTTTCTTCTTCACAAAATGTAAACAAAAATAGAGTAGTGTCAAATTCAGCAGCTGTAGGATTTCTCTTTTGTCTTTGGTAAAAAAAAAGCAGTTATTTCTCCTGCTGGTGCTCAACTGGCACATTTGTTGTGGTTCTATTTACCCAGAATGCAATCTGCTGTAGTCCACTTCCTGCCTTTGAAGCGGTCTCTGGTTTGCTTGGTGTTCACACAGCATTTCAACCGAACCAAGACAGAAGTTTGTTGGTGGACCAGAGGTTTGGTCGATTATGTGTTCGTAATCGACCAAAAAAAGAGATAAATCTTTTCACAGATTATCCGTCTCTTATCAAACTGTCACAGTTGTAACGAGTATTTAAAACAGTGAAGTTTGTGCAGTGACCTGTAGAAGCTGACGTGGCTTTGTCCCGTGTTCAGGTTGATGTAGCTGTAGAACGGATCTCCGTACTGAATCACCGACCCGATGTGAGGCAACCCGTCTACATCCAGCTTCCCGTTCACTTTCGGGTCGCCCGGCTTGGCCCCGAACACGACGCCGTCCTCTCCCTTCACCTTCTCCGCCAGGTCCACTAACTCCGTCTTGTAGATGCTCCCGTGAGCGAAGCCTCTCTCCCAAGACGACTTGTTCACAATCTGACGAGATCGAGAAGCGTCAGCGTTTCATCCCTAAACCAACGATTCTCAAACTTTTTCAGGCTGATTAACCCATTTAACAAACAAACACAGACCACCTAACATGAAACTACCCCACAACATGTTAATATATATAACCTGAAATGAGAAGATTAGCTTTTAAATCAGTTATTGTCATGAACAAATCTACTGGGGCCATTTTGACTTATTTATAGATTCTGAAAGTGTGGAATCTATGCTTTCCAATGATGTCAAATACATAGAAATTAAAAAAAGAAGTTGTTAAATACCAAATGTTTTATGCATTAATAACATTTTACGGCTATTTGTAATTTAGAATCACAATAAAAGAAAAATAGACATGAGCTGCTTGGCGGAAACAAAAACCGTATTCTGCACCATTAGATATAAAAATAACACCCCCACTTCAATCAATTGTATTTATTTGCCAATTAAATCATTTTAAATTAAATAAAAATAACAGGAGCGTTATAAGCAAACAAAGACGTAAAAATAAAGAACAGTTCTCACCTACTGAGACTCGTTCACGGCTTAGAGCCGATCAAAACAAATCTAATAGTTCGTGAACGACACATCGATACTCTCAGCAGGTTTTCTTAGCTTCCTCCGATCGTAAGTATTCCTGATGTTGTTTTCTTTCCACCGGTATCTTCACTTTTTCTGTCCTGGCTTTCAGCCTTTTACCCATTATTGCTTCTAAACACAATACTTTGGTAGCTTTGTAAGCTAGCGGTGCGCGTCGCACTTTTACCTGACGTCACGGCAAATAAATGGTTGTTTACATGCAGTACCTTACATACCACTAGAGGGCGCCTGGGGACCACCGTTTGATAACGACTGCTCCAGAAACCAGACCGTTAACCGGCGCTTACCATGGCGTCCTCCATGTCGTAGCCCGTGTAGGAGATGACGGCGACGACGGCGTTGGTGCCGCTCGGGTAGTTGTCCAGGTTGTAGTGGTCGTACATGTAGGGCCGGACCAGAGCGCTCTGCGGCGTCTGGAGCCGGTACAGCTTGTTGTCAGAGCGATCCGTGAAGGAGTGCAGCGGGAATCCCATCGTCTGCTTCCCTGCAGTGGAAAATGGCCGATTAAACAATTCCTCAACACTGCGCAGTCCCTCCAGGATGGTTTATTTATGATTGTTGTGGCTTAAAATTAGGGATGGACTTAAAGTTTTATCATAATATTTTTACTGATGTGAAAAAAATAAAAGTGACAACTACTTCAATAACAGTCCATATCAGTGATTACTGATTTTTTTGTTGTTTTGTTTGAAATATCTGAAATACTACAAAACTGGTGACGTTCCTGCTTCAGCCACAGTTTACTCTCCATGTTTTTGTTTTTGTTTTTTGTATTAAATCAGTTTTTAGGCATGGTGGTAAAACTTTAAACTGCTGCCGTGTTAGTTACCCAGCAGATTGTTGCTAGGTAACCAGAGAATGAGCGAGTTGCTAGGTAACTAAAGAGTCCACCAATCTAGCTTAACTAGCAGAGAGATAAGACTTTATTGATCCCACAAGGGGAACATTTTGTTTGTCCCAGCATAGCACACAATAAAAATTTAAATAAGTTAATAAATACATAAAGTAATAATAATAAACATACGATAATAAATAACAATGAGAAACAGTCCAGACTGGCAAACTGTTGTCACGGCACAAATTAATATAAAAAATTACAAAGTCTGTTTTCCAGTAAAATCTTGCTGGATCCTTGTGGCACGACTTATTATGCCACAAGGCACGACATAACACAAAAAAGGCTAGCTAAAGAAAAACTTGTGTTTTACTTGACAATTTCCGTTTAAGGACATAAAAAGTCGCCACGGAAAATCTCATCCTAAAAAATATTACAAAAAGCGTTGGATGGACACATTTGTGCCGTTCTTGAATTCTAGTCAGGGGTCACAAAAAATTAACCAAAGGGCCACAAATGGCCTCTGGTCCACAGTTTGGACCCTCCGGTGTAGCTGACTTACCCATCTGGCACTGGTACATGTTCCTGGGGCTCTGGTTGTGGTCGGAGTAGGGGATGAAGTTGGCCACCACGCTGAGCATGCTGTGGGGGAACAGCTCCTGGTGCGTGCTAACACCCGGCTCTATCTCCGCCTCCAGGATCCCCACATTGAGGTAAAGCTGAGCCAACAGAGTGCAGCTGGTTTAGTGCTGCTGGTTCCCCAAAAACAGTTTAAAAATATGTTAATAAGGCATAATTTACCTGTTCAAATGTGCCAATCAGCTCTTGCTTCCCAAGAGCCAAATTCTGGACAGGTCGCATCATGCGGCACAGCGTAGTGAAGAGGAATAGGCCCGGATACAAACTGGGCTTCCCGGTTTTAGGAACCAGGACGATCTCAGTCCAAGGAGGGACTTTCTTCTGTCCCAGAACCTGAAGGAAGAGTTCAGAGGTCAAGTTTACCTGGAAAAACGACCAGGAGGACAAGAAATATTCATCCAAGTCACCTTAAAGCGGCGCAGCGAGTCGGCAACGGACGGAGCCAAATCAGCTTCGACCCAACCGACAACGGACCCATCCAGAACCACCGGGTAGCAGTCAGAGAAGGCCTGACCTGGAGACCCGTCCACTGGGGTGACACCTGGGGGGGAGGAGAAGGAGAAATAAGAAAAAAAGAAGACAAGAGAAAAATGACAGATTGAAAGAAAGAACCAGAAAGAAAGGAAAAGCAACAGAAGTCCGGCGGTGTATTCCTCACCCAGCGAGCAGAGCAGCGCCGGCAGCGCAGTGGTGTAGGCGGTGGCGGTGACGACCTCGCAGCTCGCCGTCATGTGGTTCATGAGGCCGCAGGGCTCGCCGTCCGGCGTGTGGACCGGACACAGGAAGCCCCAGGACTCCGGCAGCAGCTTCCTGACTGACGTCGTCCTCATCTTGGCGAAGGCGGCTCCTCTGTGGACGCAGCGGAAGTGCGACAGGTAGCGGATGAAGTTCAGCTTGTCGGCCACGACGCACAGGCCCGTGTTCTGCAGGATGCCGAGACCTGGAGGACGACACGACCTTTGACCCCACAGGAAGAGCTTTCCTCTAATGCCATTTCAATTGACCTTTTTCAAATGACCTTTAATTAGATGCAACTTTAGCTATTAACGTATCAAAGTCTTAAATCAGAACTAGTCAGATTTAATTTTAGCATTTTAGCTCATAAACAAATGTTTGTAAACTAAATGGAGTAAGTCGGTGTTAGTGGCAACATTGAGCTATCATTAGCATTTTAGCTTCTCATACTCTTCCACACATTAAGATAATTTCTTTAATCTCAAGTTAAGTAGTTAGCTAGCTGGACTTTGTGGTTGTTGTTGTTGTGCGTACCTGTTTTGGAGTGCAGGTTCCCGGTGGCCAGCAGATATTCAAACGGTTTGGTTAAATCTGACCCCATGCTCAACAACTTCATCACATTCTCAGTGCTCAGTTCGCCGGTCAGCTTGGTCCCTCGCTTATCGAAGGAGAGCTTCACCGACGTTAGCCACGCCGTTAGTTTCTCCTGCGAGAGATTCAATGGCGTTAAATGAAATCTTAACGAAGACGAGATTCAGACGGGTTTCCTGAATTTACAAATTGTTTATGGGTATTTTCAAAGGAAAGAAAGCAGATGAAGAAAGGAAGGAAACAAAGATGTAAAAAAAGGACAGAGGAAAGAAAGGAGGGAAGAAAGGACATGAGAAGGTAACGGAAAGAAGATAAAAGGACACAACAAAGGAAGGGGAGGACAG
>NW_015113090.1:217071-222239 GCF_001443285.1 Poecilia latipinna | reverse complement strand
GGAAGGAGGGAAGGAATGAGGAAAGGAACAAACGAACAAAAGAAGGAAGGGAGAAGGGAAGGACGAAAGGAAGGAAGGAAGGAAGGAAGGAAGGAAGGAAGGAAGGAAGGAAGGAAGGAAGGAAGGAAGGAAGGAAAGATACAGAGCAGAAGGAAGGAAGGAAAAACAGGAATGGAAGGAAGGAAGAAATAAAGGAGACAAACAAGATAACACAGAGGGAAAGGAGAGGTGAAGGAAAGAGGGGCAGAAAGAAGGAAGGATACAGAGCAGACAGGAAGAACCCAAATAAGGGCGGGCGGGTCTGACCTTCAGGAACATGAGGTAGAGCTGACCCGGAGTCAGAACCTCCTGGCACATCAGGCTGTCCGGGTTCTCCTCCATGCACTCCTGCTTGGCGAAGGTGAAAAGCTTCCGGGTCGAGAAGCACAACAGGTAGAACTTCTCCAGGTCCGACTTCAGGTGGATGCAGAGGCATTCGCTGCACACAAAACGCAGAGTTTCACCATCATTTTAATTTCATAACTTTCCTGCTCTTCCCAGGGAGTTGATGTCACAGAGCCGGGAACTGAGACAGAGGAGAGTTTAGGGCCCCGCATGCGACACATAACTCAATGCTGCACCTCTACAGCATTAAATTACAAAAAAGTATTATCTGATAAACTGGCTTGCTATTATTCTTGAACTGAAGTGAAGGGCCACACACAATCAGACCACAAATGGCCCCCGAGCCACACATTGGACACCCCTACTCTAACCACTCATCCTCAAAATTAAAATAAAAGACATGAAAGCCTTTTAAAGAAGTTCTTCGTACATTATATTAAGTGCTTACTTTAGCAGGAAGTTGGCACATTGCTCGTTGGTGTACCACTCCGGTACGCTCAGCTTGACCCGGAAGCGCTCGCCCAGGTAGTCGAGCACCTTGCTGCGGGTGGTGCAGCCCTCCTCCGACACCATGCGCAGCATTTCTGACACGCAGGTCTTATAGAAGGAGTTGTCCTCGCTGCCTTTGATCAGCTCCTGGTAGATCTGGAAATCTGTGAAGTCCACCAGAGCCTGAGCAGCGAGAGGCAAACAAAAATACAAACTTAAAATCAGGAGGGCACCCACCCACTTTTTCCAATTCCAATACCGATATCTGACGTCTAGTATTCTATTTTATTTGTAGAAATGTTTTTGGGACTAATCCCAAAATTTCTTTGTTTTTCATAGCAAAGTTTTTACTTTCGGAGCTCATAAATTTCCAAGTTTTTCTATCAAATTTCTGAAATTAATCTAAAACAAAATTTTTTTTTTTGCACTGTCATATAAATGCACTGGATTACAAGTTATTTGCCAACTCTTGAAAACACCAAGAAAGTGCAATTAGGAATTATAAATACAACGTAAAATAAACAGAATCAGACTGAATAGACCTGCATTCATGCATCAGACACATGTAGTAGAATTTTATCTTTACCGATACGGTTATCGGATCGGTGCGGGTATCGGATCGGTACTGGATCGGTGCGTTACCTTGAGGGCGAAGCCTAGCGGCAGGAAGAACATCTCCTTCTGGTAGATGAAGTTCAGCATCACGGTGCCGTTCTCCAGGTAATGGAGGTTCATGTTGATGGCCGAGTGCTCCTCCCTCACGCAGTGCATGGAGATACCTGCCAGCAGGGGGCGGGGCTCGTTCTTAAAGGGGCGGCGCTTGCTTTTAAAGGAGGCGTGGCTCTGCATCCTTACCGTACTGGGTGTATCCCTGACCGCGGCTCTTCCACTTGGGCCTGGACATGGCGACCGGATAGTTCCTCCTCTGCTGTATCAGCATGCGGACGACCTTCTCGATCCCGTTCATGATGAAGTAACCTCCCATTTCCTGCCAGGTCAAAGACAATTAGTGGGATTTGACTGGAACAACTCCTTTGCTTTTAAAGCTTGAATCTGATTGGCCGTCATGGTTGACGATGACATCACGGATGGCGTAGCGAACCTCTGCCTCTTCATGATGCTTTACGAGCTCCTTAGGCGACAAACCGTGGAGGTTGCAGAGCTTGGACTTCACCATGATCGGCACCTGACCCAGGGACTGCTTGATGATGCCTTTCGGGATGCCGTTGATTGCCCAGCTGATGTCCGCCTAAAACGACACAACGCGCCGTCAAACAGAGGTCAAAGGTCTCCGTTTTGATCCTGGTCTGAGGGACGGGGCCTTACCACCAGCTTTCCTTTGTAGGAGCACCTCCTGCCTCGGCACTCTGCGGGGTAAACCTTCATCTCGGTGCAGATGCTGCCCTTGGTGACCACTGGGTTGTGGATGGAGGCTTCCACAAAGGCGAGGGTCACTTTGTTCTGTTTGAACATGAACTCCAGGGGCGGGATGGCCTGAGAGGAAACACCGGGTAAAACCAAACATGGACGACCCCCAGCTCATAGCTAATAACTATACATCAATAACAATATATAGCGGGATAGACATAATATCAGTATAACACGTCTAGGAAATATTCAATATTCACTGAATGCCAATCCTGAACTTTACGGCATTCTGGGTGATGTAGGCAGAGGAAAGGTAGCTAAGCTAGGTTGGTGGAATCGACTAATTCTCTCACTCTGTGGTTGCCTAGCAACAACCTGCTGAGTAATTGGCACAGCAGCAGTTTCAAGTTTCTCCTCCGTCTCTCACAACTGTGTAAAAATAAAAAACAGAGTGGAGTAAAAACCAGATGAAACAATAAAGGTTACTAGATGTAATCTTTCTTGTATTTCAGATATTTAAAGGAAAAAACTAGTCAATAAAAGTCAATATTGATATAGACTGATATGAAATGCTAATATTGTGATACATCTTAGAGCCATATCGTCCAACTCCGTTTATAACTTTCTGTTACAGCTGAATCTCAAATTAAAATAGTGGGGAAAGGTTATTTAATTAGTTATCAATTCAGTTTAATAAAGTGTACACTTTACAGATTAATTCCACTCAAATACAGAAGTGGTTAAGAATAATAAGTATATAATAATATAATATACAAAGCAAATCATGTTCTTGTCACCAAACAAATCACATTCCTGTTCAAATTAGATGCTAAAACACAATAAACAAATTTACAAAAAAAAATGTTCTCACAAAGTTTTCTCGAATCCACCAAATAATAATAATAATAATAATATAATAACCTAAAACAAGTAAAGTTTAGTCTGGCAGAGGGGAGAACATGAGTGGACAACTGGAATAACTTTATGAAAAATTATGTTTGGGTTTCAATTTGCTCTAATTTTACACAGAATGATTTCACCCGCTTTTAATAGAGCTGAGTGACGAATCGATATAATTTAGCATCTTAAGCTAAATAACTCCGTATTCATTGTCCGGTGACCCACCAGGACGACCCGAGCGAGTCCCTCGGTGACAGCCTGGTTAAAGGACTCGATGTGGGCCTTGGTGAGGTCCTGGACCGCGGGGTGCTGTTTGTCCTTCAGCTTCCCGAAGCCTCCGTCCGTCAGGTTCTTCAAACTCGGTCCATGAGGCAAATTCGTCCACTTATCAGAAGGCTCCATGTTTCTGCTTCTGCTTGTTTACCACATGGACCTGCTGACACCGGAAGCACATGTCTGAGGCACCGGAAGAGAAGCAGGAAGGTTCGTTGTGCCTTTTCTGCCATCTTGTGGTGGTTAATAAACTTTCACTTGCGACTCCATCCGGTCAATACATTAAATCAGTTTATAGTGGAAATAAGTTGGCAAATAATTTTATAGTCAGCGAATTATATGATGAATTCATTCGGAGAATGGTTAACATTTTTGGGGTTTGAAATTTGATCAGACTATGACATATTTGTTACAAACAATCTTTGTTATGTTGCCGTCATATTGTATTTACAGAAACATAAGCGGTTTTTCTGCACTGTTTTCCCGTTGCGGTGGCGCACCGCACTAAATCATTAATACCTACATCTCCAGGTTTCAGTTTGTTTAAGTCATAATAATAAGTCAGTACTTGAATACTTTTTACCAAATTCTTTTTTACACTTACTTGATTAAATTCTTGGACGGCTATTGAGTAAAAATATGTTGAAGTAGTGCTACTCTTACTTGAGTACAATTTTTGGCTATTCTGCCACCTGTGATATTAAGGATATTAATACATACTGAAAGTTTAATCTTTATACCTTTAGTAAATGGTAAAAATACCGAACTTGTATAGCGCTTTTCCGATCATTTTGACCACTCAACGCGCTTTACACTAGTCACATTCACTCTTTCGCATTCACAAAAGCGCGCACATTTATAAATTGATACGCAGATTTACCGATCAGATTAATATTAAGATTAATACTAACTAAATGTTGTTATTTTATTTCTCAACAAAGATTATTTTTGTAAGGGTATTTCTCAACAAAAATGCAGTTTGGTTGTATTACTGTGGAATTGTGACCGGTGGGTATTTGGGTTGCTGTCCAGTTGGCGGCGCTGTGGAACCAAGAAGCTGCAGTGGTTTTGAGTAGAAAACGTGAGGTTCTTGTTGCTCCTAGACGCTTTATTGCTGAGGTTGGGTGGTAGTTAGTGAGGCGGTGTAAAAACATGAGGTGTGGACGCAGTAAAAAGACTGAGTCTCGCTGTATTACTCAGGCTGCGCTACAGTGTCTATTCACAGGCGCGATCCCACTACTGAGCGGCACGGGGGCTTTGACCTGCTCCGTTCCCGACCTGGGCCGATGCACCCCTCCTTAGACGACCTGGTGGTCCCGGGCTCCCCCAGGAGCACCATATCGATACCGAACTTAGTGCGGACACCCGATCGGCATAGTCCACTGCAGCTCAGAGCTCCTGAGCTCAAACGATCCGCCAGCCTCAGCCTCCCGGTAGCTTGGATTACAGGCGCGCGCCACCGCACCCGGCGAAAGCTGCCCGCGCTCAGCGGACATTTAGCCTTCAGTAAGGTGACGTCATTGCGTACTGCCGCCTCCGTCTGCTTGATCGCAACCACCAAATATTTTCCTTTTTCACTTGAAACAGGAGAATACTACTTATTTATCATTCATTTAAAACACTTAACTCCCATGCCAGAGCCATTGTAAGTAGAAAAAATTGTATCTTTCCGCTAACAAACTCAGACATTTTTATATTAATCGGAGAGACTTGAAAATTTTAGTTTGAAAAGTCAAAAATGCACTTGAAAAAAA